>NC_134397.1:125745482-125990031 GCF_050003625.1 Haematobia irritans
ATATAGCCCCCATATAAACGGATCCCCAAATTTGGCTAGCGAATCCTCTAAGAGAAGCAAATTTCATCCGATCCGGCTGAAATTTTGTACATGGTGTTAGTATATGCTCTCTAAAAACCATGCAAAAATTGGTCCACATCGGTCCATAATTATATATAGCCCCCATATAAACCGATCCCCCGATTTGGCTTGCGGAGCCTCTAAGAGAAGCAAATTTCATCCGATCTGGCTGAAATTTGGTACATGGTGTTAGTATATGGTCTCTAACAACCATGCAAAAATTGGTACACATCGGTACATAATTATATATAGCCCCCATATAAACCGATCCCCCGATTTGGTTTGCGGAGCCTCTAAGAGAAGCAAATTTCATCCGATCTGGTTGAAATTTGGTACGTGGTGGTAGTATATTATATTTAACAACTATGACAAAAGTGGTCCATATCAGTCCATAATCATATATAGCCCCCACATAAACCGATCTCGAGATTTGGTTTTGGAGCCTCTTGGAGGAGCAAATTTCATCCGAGTCAGTTGAAATTTGGTACATTGTGCTAGTATATGGCCATTAACAACCATGCCTAACTAGGTCCATATCGGTCTATAGTTATATATAGCCATCAGATAAATCGATCCCCAATCACACAAAAATTGATATGGATATCAAGTTCATAATTGTATATAGCCCCCATATAAGCGACCCCCATATTTCAATTCTGTCTCTCTACGTATTGTCTAATATATACCACGTATGGACTAACTCACAATTTAGAAAACCACAACCCAAGTAATTCGATTGTGGATGACAGTCTTTCGTAGAAGTTTCTACGCAATCCATGGTAGAGGGTACATAAGATTCGGCCTGGCCGAACTTAAGAGAGTATGGTGTTTTTATGACTTTTTTATGTGCATATTTTTCTTATATGAGATGTGCATATATCCGTTACCTACTGTATTGCAAATGGCCCATATCGGACCACTTTAACGTATAGCCCCTTATAAACCGATCCCCAGATTTGTCTTGCGGAACCTCTAGGAAGAGAAAATTTCATCCGATTTGGTACGTGGTGCTTCTACACGGACAAAAAAGAATGTTTTTCATATGTTTGGGTGTAAAAATTATGTTTGGAACTCAAATATTTTAACACAATATTTTTAAGTGCAAGCATATAATGTTCATAATCTAGCATAACATGTTTGGGACATATATTTTAATATATCAGAACATATTATGTTTGGGACATAAAATGTTTGTAAATATAATATGCTTAGATGCAAACATATATTCATTTGGAAATAGCCTACACACAGAAAACAAATTTGTTGTGCCAACCAATTTTTTTGCCAACCGAGTTATTTGGTCCCATCTACTACATCACAAAATTTGTTAGAACAACCAATTGTTGTCTGGCACAACTGTACAGAAAATTGTTTGGATGACTAAATTTTGGGCACAATAACAGGCTAATTGGAAATCACAACCAATATGGTTTCATTCGTTTGTTAAAGCAATTATCTGTTTTTTCGGAAAACCAATTATTATAAAATTAAAGAAAACGTCCGTTGAATGATTTCATATTTATTTTATTTAATTGTATTACAAATTATATTATATTGATAATTTACCTAATGAAACAATTTGAATGTCGCCCGAATTCGGCATTTGTGGTTCTGGTGCACGGTTCTCAAAATATCTTCTTCTTCAGTCATCGTTCGATACTCACAATCACGAGATCGATTTTCAACGGGACTCACGCATAACCAGGCGAAATGTTCTCTATGCTGATTGATTTTAGTTCGATGATGAGGCACAAAATCTATATATACACCTTTCACCATCCCGGAAGTCGTCATATTTTGATTGATATATTTGATGAAATTGTAACAAAATTAGGGAAAAGGTTAAAATGTGAGTGATATTAATGTCGCTTTATGTTTAACATACTTACCACTTAAGAATGCAGCTACCGGTTCAAAAGAATGGTTAGATATAAGACGCGGCATTCCGTGTTTGGTAGATTACATTTTAAAATTGAACTAACGTCATCAAATATTTAAATTGTAGAGTTTCATACATTTACCGAAATAAACAACTTATTTGTTGTCATATATATGTACTCCATAGCAACAAATTCCCTTTATAACTATCAAATTTGTTAACACAGCCAATTTATTAGCTAGGCGGACTTTCAGTTGGGTTTGGTGACACATTGGCAAAACAAATCAGTTATCACAACAGGGTGGAATAAATTGAAATGGTTAGTTATTTCAATGTATAAATAACGACCAATATTTGGTCGTGTGTACCAACTTTTGGTCACACTGCCATTATATTGATTTTATAAACAATTAAACAAGAGAAATAACTAATAATTATTGCACACAATTAAAAATTGTGGGTCTCCACTATCAAACTGTTGTCGTAATCGAATTCCAACCAATCATTTCTCTGGGTGTATAAACATATATGTATTTAGAAAGAGAGACCTATAATGAAAGCAACCAAATGGCGCCTTAAAAATATATCCACACAAACAAAATTTAATTAAAATTTTTTACTACCAGTGTATGCCCTAAGGTGAAACATAATATGTTTGAACAATACAAGTAATATTGTGTTTGGACCAATCCTGAAAATGTATATGCTTGAAGCAAAATGTGTTTGGGATATATGTTACAGAAGCAATTTTTTGAGGCTGTAATAACCTTGCAAAAATTGGTCCATTTATATATGGGAGATATAAACCAATCCCGACATTTTATTTGCGCTTCCAACAGGTGCAAAGTTATCCGATTCAGTTGAAATTGGTACGCGATGTCGGTGTTGAGTGAAAAACGAAGCAAACTTTTCCGTCGCTTTAAAATTCTGAAAGCGAACACATTATTGGTTTATTGGTTTTTACTTCACACTGAAAAAAAAGCAAACTCGGTTCCAAAGATTTTGTCTATACTTTAAAAAATTTGGTATTGATTCCGAGCCAAAGAAGCGGAGAATACAAGTAAGGATACTTTTAAGACACAATTCTCTTTTAAATTTAGGTTTTGTGTACTTGCTTCTAGGAAGCAAATTTTAATTTTTCGCTTTCTCAGCTTTTTTTCTTCATATGCTATCAAAGTCCTTTAAAAACGAGTTAACGGCAACTTTATTTTCCAAATTAGGACTCGACTTCCAGTAGAAATTATGCTATGTTTGAAGTAAAAAACTTCTTCAAAATAAAGTTTTAAAAAACATGTCCTATATTTGATTTGTAGTCAAGATGCAAAAAGACAACAAATTTAAAGACAATTTCATTAAATTTAAAGAATTTTTCTGAATAATTAAAGTCAAGTTGACCTTAGCCCAAACATTTTTTCTTTCATGTTATGATACCCATTTTTAAGTCAAATCACTTAATTATAAGGACAATATGACTTCATTGAAAAGTTTATTGACTTTTGGACAAAGAAAATAACTTTATTTTAGAGAAATGCGTCTTCTATGCTAAGCAAAATTTGTATTCGTATTTTAAAGACATGAAATCTTTGACCTCACGACAATAGTTTTTTTCAATATACCTTAGTTTTCCTCAAATTAAAATTTTACAAATTTAACATAAGACACGATTCGCTCATATGATTTATGAAATGACAATTAATCCTAAATGATTTGCAAATTCAGTTCAGCATTTAGTACAAAAGGGAAATTTCAATGTTGTAATTATTATGAACCTTTACAAGAAATCAGTACGATTACATTGAACGTTATATTTGAATAATTGTCGGTAACAGTCTGTATATTCTTTTAACAATTCAGGATCAAATTGGTACATATAGGGTCATAATTATATAGCCTCCAAAGAAACTAATCCCCAAATATGACGTTTGCAGTGTCATGGAGAAACAAATTTCATCCCTGAGAAAAGTGGTAAGTAAGTCAGAATCCAGTTTCGCACTTTATGCATAATACACTAAAATCAAATGTCTTCGTGTTTAGCCCGTGGATATTTATTTCTAAGTATGGTTTTAACTCGTCTTGACATACTTCTACTAGGTTTTTGGATCTAGATCTCAGCGCTAGTTTTTTGGTGCTCTTTGGAGTAATCTCAAGCACTTTTTAACCAGAGACCATAAATTCTCAATGGCACTGAAATGGCGGCTTTGTGGTAGCCTTTTGAGCATTTGAGAACTGTGCCCCGACAACCACTTCCTTACTATTTTGTAAGTATGGTTGGGGTGCCGTCTTGAAAAACAACTTGATCTTCAAGGTAGGCGCAAACCTCCACAATATAAAGTTACACTCCTTTTTCCATGATTCCTTCTCACACTGAAAAAAAATATTGTCGTGAGATCACAAATGTCATGTCTTTAATATACGTATGCAAATTTTGCTTAGCATAGAAGACGCATTTTTCTAATATAAAGTTTTTTTCCTTGTCCAAAAGTCAATAAACTTTTCAATGAAGTCGTATTGTCCTTAAGTGATTTCATTTAAAAATGGATATCATAACATGAAAGAAAAAATGTTTGGGCTAAGGTCAACTTGACTTTAATAATTCAGAAAAATTCTTTAAATTTAATGAAATTGTCTTTAAATTTTCTGTCTTGCTTTTTTTCAGTGCACTAACTTATGGCCAAGTGTGTCACCATCCCCATACCATGAAGCTTCCCCCTCTATGTTTCACGGTTTGGGTGATGTTTCATCTGACCATATAACTTATTTCCAATGGTGAAGGGTACATAATATTCGGCCTGGCCAAACTTATGGCCGTATATACTTGGTGTTTCTAGAGCATTTAGGAGATGCATACGATTTAGGAGATGCATAATACCCCTAATTAATTCTGATGGCGACTTGTAATGGATGACAGTTTGATCACCCATCGCACAGTGGTTCCAAATCGCTTTTTTGGAAATAATTCTGCTAATTTTGAACGGGTAAAGATATCAATATATTTTTTTCTGTTTGTGAAAGTTGAAGTGTTTTCCTCTAAGTTTGTAAATTTGTGGGTCCCTAGTGGGTCCACGGGCTGACCTGTAGGTGTTGAACGTTGGTCACCTCGGGGGTAAGAAATTTTGTTTTATTTGTCAACTTCGCAATTTCAACCGATTTCGATGATTTTTTCTTTGCTGAGTAGAACCTAAAGCTCTACAAAAAAGTTTGCGTGCGTGTGCAATTATCTTTTACCGTTCGCAAGATATAGGCCCCACAATTAATTTTTTTGCAAATTTTTGACAAAGTGGGGTCAGTATTTTGAACCTGGAAGTTCCGTTTTTGTGGATTCGTAAGGTTTTTTCTTAACTGCATTCCTTACAAAATTCTACGAATTCTAGAAGCAAAATATGTATACTCATGTGCTTTAGATTAAAAGTTGTAAAGTCCACAAGTTAGAATTTCAAAAACATATCGAAATTTGACCTTTTTTTTGGAAAAAGGCACATACATTCTTTCTGTCGTAACATTTTTTCATAGATTTCTCCCAATGTTTTTTTACTTGCTTCTTATAGACCACCCAAAAAGGATACGTTTTTGGGAATTTTTAATTCTTAAAAATTGGAATTTTTGAAAAAAATTGTTCCGTGCCCCAAAAACTTGAAAGCATCGTATTTTTTGTTCTTTCCAATTCTTTCCATAGAAAAAAGCTCTCTCAAATACCATTCCAACCATATATTATATTTATACCCGTGCTTAGCCAAATGCGTCAAAAACTTGCACTAAACGTCACTAACTCGGGTAAAATAATGAATGTCTGCAAATGTACGTTTATATGGGGGCTATACCTAAATCTTAAACGATTTAAATCAAATTTGGAACACTTGATGATTCTATCAAATATACACACAAAGAAATTTTCATTAAAAGTCAGTCAACGAAAAAGTCAGTCAACGAAAAATTTTCATTAATACAATGAAAATATTCGTT
Organism: Haematobia irritans; assembly: GCF_050003625.1. Classification (NCBI taxonomy): domain Eukaryota; kingdom Metazoa; phylum Arthropoda; class Insecta; order Diptera; family Muscidae; genus Haematobia; species Haematobia irritans. The sequence continues at coordinate 125,751,382 of NC_134397.1, forward strand.
ATTAGTACGAAACGTTACGTTGATTGGCAGAAAATTCGTTATATTAACGAAAAAATTCATTGTATTAACGAATTTGTTTCATTGGCTGACTTTTAACGACACATTTCGTTAATATAACGAAACTTTTTCTATTAGTGTACTTCTTGTGCAAAATTTGAAGCAAATCAGAGAAAACAAGTATATACGGCCAGGCCGAAGCTTATGTACCCTCCATCATGGATTGCGTAGAAACTTCATCTAAACACTGCCATCCACAATCGAATTACTTAAGTTGCGGTAACACTTGCCGATGGCAAGGTATCTTAAAACCTCCTAACACCATCTTCTAAATTGTATGTAAGTCCATACGTGGTATATATTAAATCAAAAAAGATCGACCCAATACGTATATAATTCAGTTTGAAAAAGTAGACATAAAATTTTGACAAAATTTTCTACAGAAATAAAATTTTAACAAAATTTTCTATAGAAATAAAATTTTCACAAAATTTTCTATAGAAATAAAAATTTTGACAAAATATTCTATAGAAAGAAAATGTTTACAAAAATTTCTACGGAAATAAAATTTTAACAAAATTTTCTATAGAAATAAACTTTTGACAAAATTTTCTATAGAAATAAAATCTTGGTATAATTATTTGTGGCTCGAGTGGCAACCATGATTATGAACCGAATAAAATTTGACAAAATTTCCTATAGAAATAAAATTTTGACAAAATTTTCTAGAAATAAAATTTTGACAAAATTTTCTATAGAAATAAAATTTTTGTAGATTATTTTTGGCTCTAGTGGCAAACATGATTATGAACCGATATGGACCAATTTTTGTGTGATTGGACCAATTTTGCTATGGTTGTTAGCGACCATATACTAACACCACGTTCCTAATTTGAACCGGATCGGATGAATTTTGCTCCTCCAAGAGGCTCTGGAGGTCAAATCTGGAGAACGTTTTATATGGGGGCTATATATAATTATGGACTGATATGGACCAATTCTGGCACGGTTGTTAAAGATCATATACTAACACCATGTTCCAAATTACAAGCGGCTTGGATGAAATTTGCTTCTCTTTTAGGCTCCGCAAGCCAAATCTGGGGATCGGTTTATATGGGGGCTATATATAATTATGGACCGATGTGGACCAATTTTTGCATGGTTGTTAGAGACCATATACCAAATTTCAGCCGGATCGGATGAAATTTGCTTCTCTTTTAGGCTCCGCAAGCCAAATCTGAGGGTCCCTTTATATGGGGGCTATACGTAAAAGTGGACCAATATGGCCCATTTTCAATACCATCCGACCTACATCGATAACAACTACTTATGCCAAGTTTCAAGTCGATAGCTTGTTTCGTTCGGAAGTTAGCGTGATTTCAACAGACGGACGGACGGACGGACATGCTTAGATCGACTCAGAATTTCACCACGAATATATATACTTATGGGCTCTTAGAGCAATATTTCGATGTGTTACAAACGGAATGACAAAGTTAATATACCCCCATCCTATGATGGAGGGTATAAAAATCTTCTGGAGCCATATAAGTGCATATTGGGCGTAAGATATATATGGGGGCTATATCTAAATCTGAACCGATTTGAACCAAACATGAGTGGCTAGAATGTTAATTATGCTACCTGTGCAAAATTTCAAGTAAATCGGAGCAAAACTGTGGACTTGAAGTGAAAATTTAATTTGCAAATTTTGCACCTTTGACTATACTACTAATTAGACTCCTCGTGCAAAATTTCAAGCAAATCTAAGCAAAACTTTGGCTTCTGGGGCCGTATAAAATACTGCCAAAATCCGGTATTCCTAGAATCAAATGCGCAAAAATCAAATTTAAAAGAGAATTGTGACTTAAATGTATCCTTACTTCAATTATCCGCTTCTTTAGCTCGGAATTAATACCAAAATCATTAGTGTAATGACAAAATCATTGGAACCGGACATGCTTCTTTTTCAGTGTGCCCACTGATAAAAGAAGTAGGACGATAGCTCCATTATTTCTGATAGATCTCAGAAGTTGTCTTTGTGAGTTCTCAGGAATATCTCTTCAGATTGCTTTTAATGCATTTGTTTGCAATAAGACCTTTTCGTTGACCAATCATATATATATTGTTCTTTTCTTCTCTATTAACTACTAGCTATTGTTTCGCAATAAATAATTCTTTTCGTAAGAAAAACAAAAGTTTTTAACCATATACCCAATATTGATAACGAAATTCATATGAACAGTTTTCATAAAGTCCTTGTCTTTCTCAATAGAGAAAACCCTTTGTGACCACTTTTGTGTTGGTTACTAAGAAATACACATGTATTTAATGTTAAAGTTTAAACGTTTTATTATTTTCTTTATGAAAACTTAAATAAAAAAATCTTTATCAAAGTACGGCAACAGTAACCCCCTGCTCTTAAGATGGAACGATGACTTACACTCCCCTGCCAATCCAGTGAGCACACACGTGTAAGGACATCATATTCTTCTCGATTCATTGAGCTTTTTGTATATGTTTCTTTACACCCAATCGTCCTCTTGGCGAAAGTCATATTGGGTGGTAGCATTACGTGCCACATTTGAGAATACATCGGCAGCACACAAAGTCTTATAGCCAAACATTTGTTTGAACGCATTTGTTTGAATGCTTGGCTGACTTGGATTGACTAAATGACTGACTGTGATGGGTTAGAAGTGGGTTGATAGGTGGATGTTTGATACTTTTGTTGTTGTTGTTGCTTCCTCCTTTGATTTTTTATCAAATAATTCAAGTGGCAAATCGGTTACACACTTCAAAAGTTGCCCTCTTTAATGTCATATGTGTTCGTTCATTCACTCACTTGAATTTAGACCTTTTGAGGATGTTGTTCTATGTGTGTGTGTGGGTGGGTTTGCATTGTGATGATACGTACAAATTAGGGATGCCATATGAAGAAAAGTCTGAATCAATGTATCAGGAAACAAGTAAGTAAAGTCTAAAGTCGGGCGGGGCCGACTATATTATGCCCTTCACAAATATGTAGACAAACATTTGTGCTACCATCTCAACTACTTCAAATTTACTGGGAGCTATATAAAGGTTTGCATTTCCAGATACAAATACTTTTAATGGAGGAAATTTTTTGTACTTTTACAAAAACTCTTGCTAACGCCCTGGGATGAAACACAATGTTAGTAAAAAAAACAAGTATATGTGGCCGTAAGTTCTGCCGGGCCGAAGCTTATGTACCGTCCACCATGGATTGAGTAGAAACTTCTTCTAAATACTGCCATCCACAATCCATCCACACAATTACTTAAGTTGCGGTAACGCTTGCCGATAGCAATTTTCTATAGAAAAAAAATTTTCACAAAATTTTCTATAGAAATAAAATTTTGACAAAATTTTCTATAGAAAAAAAAACAGTTTTGACAAAATTTTCTATACAAATGAAATTTTAACAAAATTTTCTATAGAAATAAAATTTTAACAAAATGTTCAATAGAAATAAAATTTTGACAAAATTTTCTATAGAAATAAAATTTTGGTAGATTATTTTTGACTCGAGTGGCAACCATGATTATGAACCGATATGGACCAATTTTTGTGTGATTGGAGATCGGCTATATATAACTATAGACCGATATGGACCAATTTTGGTATGGTTGTTGGCGGCCATATACTAACACCACGTTCCAAATTTGAACCGGACCGGATGAATTTTGCTCCTCCAAGAGGTCAATTGTGGAGAACGGTTTATACGGGGACTATGTATAGTTATGAACCGATATGGACCAATTCTGGCGCGGTTGTTAGAGACCATATACTAACACCATGTTCCAAATTTCAAGCGGATTGGATGAAATTTGCTTCTCTTAGAGCCTCCGCAAGCCAAATCTGGAGATCGGTTTATATGGGGGCTATATAATTATGAACCAATGTGTACCAATTTATGCATGGTTCTTAGAGACCATATACCAATACCATGTACCAAATTTCAGCCGGATCGGATGAAGTATGATTCTCTTAGGGTCCGTTTATATGGGGGCTGTACGTAAAAGTGGACAGATATGGCCCATTATACCATCCGACCTACATCAGTAACAACTACTTGTGCCAAGTTTCAAGTCGATAGCTTGTTTCGTTCGGAAGTTAGCGTGATTTCAACAGACGGACGGACGGACGGCCATGCTTAGATTGACTCAGAATTTCACCACGACCCAGAATATATATACTTTAGAGCAATACTTCGAAGTGTTACAAACGGAATGACAAAGTTAATATAGGGAGGGTATAAAAATATGGGAAATATGAAGCGAGAGAAATTTTAATGCAATTGTACAAAAGAGCATTTATGATTTATCAGGCGATACATATGTATTCAAGATATAGGACAATTTTAGTAATATTTACCATTTTTGCTACTCATCAGTGGCGATTTTACAAGGATATTGGTTAAATCCCGCCAAAATATGTGGTCAAGTGTGGGTTCTGATATATTATTTGGTCAAGTCGGGCGACTTGGAGCCTTATTTACAACTCAACCGTTCCTTGCATTTTAAATCTAGGATTGATAAAATTAAAATTGGATACAGATCTCATTCATCGAATTTTTATTCTCTGTTTGCGATATATTAATAAAGGTATTCATGTACAAACAAATTCCAGTCTCAAAATCCAAATTATGCCAAGTACTTCAAAGTAAAAATTGTAAATTTCGAGTCCTAAAATTTAATTTGCATAATCTTCCATATTAGGTCAATATTTTTTTCAGTTTGGCAATTCTGGCATTACAGTGTGTAGGATATAACTAAGATATGGGGAAATCATCACAGAGTTTTGTGTAAAATGTGAGAATTTAGGCCATATTTGTATAAACCGGAAAAACGAATATATTGATGCTTTATCTTAATCTGAACCAAATTAGATCAAACTTGACACACTTAAATATCATATTAAATATATTCTCTGTGGAAACTATCCACTCAATTGGAGGAAAATCGCATTGAAAAGAGTTTACCATATTTCCCCAACTCTGGTGTACGTATATATGGGAGCTATATATAATCTGAACCGATTTTGACTAAATTTGACATGCATAGTTAGAATAATAATACTGCAATCTCTGCAAAATTTCACGTAAATGGGAGTTTAACTTTGGCCCCCGTGGTCATTTGAGTATAAATGGGGCGAAAGATATATATGGGAGCTATATCTAAATCTGAACCGATTTCAACCAAATTTGGCACACTTACAGATACTATTAAACGTTCTCCTTTTGCAAAATCTGAAGTACGTCAGGGGCAAAACTCTGGCTTTTGAGGCCATATAAGTGCAAATCGGACGAAAGATATATATGGGAGCTATATCTAAATCTGAACCGAATTCAATCACATTTACCAAGCATTGGTAGAATGTCAATACTACTCTCTGTGAAAAATTTCACTAAAATCGGTAGCAAACTTTGGTCTCTGTTGCCATATGAGTCTAATTCGGACGAAAGATATTTATGGGAGCTATATCTAAATCTGAACCGATTTGGCTGATATTTTGCAAGTTTTTCGAGACTCATAAAATATTCGGATGTACGGAATTTGAAGAACACCGGTTGGTAAATACGTAATTATGGCCAGGTCGGGGATAAATATATATGATTTTTTCCAAAATCAATAGCGATTGTCTTTGTTCCAAACAAAGCCGAATTGCCAGATTTGAGGACGATCGCACTTAAACTGCGACCTGTACTTTGCGCACAAAAATACATGAACAGACAGACAGACGGACATCGGCTCAGAATTTAATTCTAAGATGATCGGTCGAAGACTTTTCCTTCTTGGCGTTACATACAAATGCACAAACTTATTATACCCTGTACCACAGTAGTGGTGAAGGGTATAAAAAGCAATGAACTGAAATTATTATAATTCCACCTTCTCCAGGTATAATCAATTTGCCATCACACTATGAGTTCCTGACCATATAAAGTAAATATTTTTGATGAGGACAACATTTATTGACAATCGGTTGTCAGCATACACCCCCTGATTCACTATGCCGAAAACGGCCGTTCCCCTTCGACTGGAGGAGTGTAAAAACAAGTAAGTAAAGTCGGGTGGGGCCAACTATTTTATACCCTACACCACAGTGCAGATCAAAATTTTTTGTACCATCTCAAATCCATCAAAAAAATTGTAATAGCATAAAGGTCTAAATTGGAATCCAAATGTACTAAATTCTCTACAATTAAAATTTAAATCGGATAGCACCCTGTCAGGAAACACAATGTGAGTGTTTAAGCCAATTTTGTGCAATTTGCAAAAGTGCATTTATGATTTATTTATCGGTTTAAAATATCAAGTAAATTCGAATAAAATCCCATTGAAAATGGATATAAAATATAAAATATTCCACCATATTTCCAACCAAGCTTGGCATACTTGACCATACCATCAGTTGAATAATCTAAACTCAATAAAATATGAGTATCAATCGCACAAGAAAAATGATTTTACTTTTGTTTAATGAAAAAGATTTGAAATCGGAAATAATTAGTTATTGCACAAAATCTGATAGTATCGATACTATCGATTGTTTTTATTGAATCTATCGAAAATATCGAATGGTGCGACTATCGGTAGTTTTGCAGCTCTATTTCAACTAAGCTTGGCAGAAACACGTCAATTACGATCAAATCGGTGATAAATATATATGACTGCTATATCTAAATTGAAACCGCTTTTTATACACCCTCAAGAAAAATCGCTTCTCTAACATATGTTCCAAACATATTTTGCAGGAAGCTCATATATTATTGGATACTGCCGAAACATAATATATTTGTTTTATGTGAGCATATTATATGTTTGGAAGCATTTTGAGTCCAAAACTAGTATATGCTTGGAAGAATTCCTCAAAAAAGATTGTGCTCATTCCCTCACATAATTTTCACTTCCACGAAATTTTTGAGTTCTTCGCATCTTTTTCTGTAATATGCTGTTGTTTTTCAAATGTCTATTCTCTTGATTCCGAATACTCATTCTAATATTCAAATTAAATAATATTTAGACTTAAGCATATTAAATTTTTGGCCTTATCATGAAACAGTTTTCCGAAACAACATACAAGCGGTTTCACAGAAATTGCTCACATTTCATTCTCTCGCTGTGTTATGTTGATATCTTTTTATTCAACCCTCCCGGTTTCCATCTCTATTTATTTCTCTATACTAACTCTCTCTCTCCCTCTGTCGCTCTCTGAATAAAGTATCACAACATATATATGTTTACTCGAAATTTGTAAATTTATATATGTTTACATTCACACATATTATTTCTATGAAACATTCATGCCCCAAACATAATATATTCTAACATATTAACATATGTGTCCCAAACATTTTGTGTTAGTTTAGGAACATTACATGTTTGCCCTTAAATATATTGTGTTTAAAAATTGTGCCCGAAACACATTTTGTTTATATCGGAACATATATAAAACATATTTTTGTAACAGTGTATCCTCCATCATAGGATGGGGGTATATTAACTTTGTCATTCCGTTTGTAACACATCGAAATATTGTTCTAAGACCCCATAAAGTATATATATTCTGGGTCGTGGTGAAATTCTGAGTCGATCTAAGCATTTCCGTACGTCCGTCCGTCCGTCTGTTGAAATCACGCTAACTTCCGAATGAAACAAGCTATCGACTTGAAACTTGGCACAAGTAGTTGTTATCGATGTAGGTCGGATGGTATTGAAAATGGGCCATATCGGTCCACTTTTACGTATAACCCCCATATAAAGGGACCCTCAGATTTGGTTTGTGGAGCCTCTAACAGAAGCATATTTCATCCGATCCGGCTGAAATTTGGTATATGGTGTTGGTATATGGTCTCTACCAACCATGCAAAAATTGGTCCACATCGGTCCATAATTATATATAGCCCCCATATAAACCGATCCCCAGATTTGGCTTGCGGAGCTTAAAAGAGAAGCAAATTTCATCCGATCCGGCTGAAATTTGGTACATGGTGTTGGTATATGGTCTCTAGCAATCATGAAAAAATTGGTCCATATCGGTCCTTAATTATATATAGCACCCATATAAACCGATCCCCAGATTTGGGTTGCGGAGCCTCAAAGAGAAGCAAATTTCATCCGATCCGCCTGAAATTTGGTACATGATATTGGTATATGGTCTCTAACAACCATGCAAAAATTGGTCCACATCGGTTCATAATTATATATAGCCCCCATATAAACCGTTCCCCAGATTTGGCTTGCGAAGTCTCCAAGAGAAGCAAATTTCATCCAATCCGGTTGTAATTTGGAACATGGTGTTAGTATATGATCTTTAACAACCGTGCCAGAATTGGTCCATATCGGTCCATAATTATATATAGCCCCCATATAAAACATTCTCCAGATTTGACCTCCGGAGCCTCTTGGAGGAGCAAAATTCACCCGATCCGGTTCAAATTAGGCACGTGGTGTTAGTATATGGTCGCTAACAACCATACCAAAATTGGTCCAATCACACAAAAATTGGTCCATATCGGTTCATAATCATGGTTGCCACTAGAGCCAAAAATAATCTACCAAAATTTTATTTCTATAGAAAAATTTTTCAAAATTTTATTTCTATAGAAAATTTTGTCAAAATTTTATTTCTAGAGAAAATTTTGTTAAAATTTTATTCGGTTCATAATAAAATTTTCATCATTGTCAAAATTTTATTTCTATAGAAAATTTTGTCAAAATTTTATTTCTATTGAAAATTTTGTCAAAATTTTTATTTCTATAGAAAATTTTGTGAAAATATTATTTCTATAGCAAATTATGTTAAAATTTTATTTCTGTAGAAAATTTTGTCAAAATTGTATGACTACTTTGTCAAACTGAATTATATACGTATTGGATCGATCTTTTTTTATTTAATATATACCACGTATGGACTTACATACAATTTAGAAGATGGTGTTAGGAGGTTTTAAGATACCTTGCCATCGGCAAGCGTTACCGCAACTTAAGTAATTCGATTGTGGATGGCAGTGTTTAGATGAAGTTTCTACGCAATCCATGATGGAGGGTACATAAGCTTCGGCCTGGCCGAACTTACGGCCGTATATACTTGTTTTTTTCTAAAATTAATAGCGAATGTCTTTGACCCGAAGAAAGATACCAAGTTTGAGGACGATTGGACTTAAATTGCGTGCTATACTTTGCACACAAAATTACATATATAGGCAGAGAGACAGACGGACATGGCTAAATCTACTCAGAATTTAATTCCGATGGCATGCTAAACCAAGGGGCTCAGATTTTGCGTTACATTCAAAAGCACAACGTTATTATACCCCGTACCGTGCCTCAAAATAGGCCTCAGTTTCGGCGATCACCTCTTCATTGCAGCCAATTTTTTTCCCTGCGAACATCCTTTTGAGGTCTGAGATCAAGAAAAAGTCGCTGGGGGCCAGATCTGGAGAATACGGTGGGTGGGGAAGCAATTCGAAGCCCAATTCATGAATTTTTGCCATTGTTCTCAATGACTTGTGGCACGGTGCGTTGTCTTGGTGGAACAACACTTTTTTCTTCTTCATATTGGGCCGTTTTGCCGCGATTTCGACCTTCAAACGCTCCAATAACGCCATATAATAGTCACTGTTGATGGTTTTTCCCTTCTCAAGATAATCGATAAAGATTATTCCATGCGCATCCCAAAAAACAGATGCCATTACTTTGCCAGCGGACTTTTGAGTCTTTTCACGCTTCGGAGACGGTTCACCGGTCGCTGTCCACTCAGCCGACTGTCGATTGGACTCAGGAGTGTAGTGATGGAGCCATGCATCATCCATTGTCACATATCTACGGAAAAACTCGGGTGAATTACGAGTTAACAGCTGCAAACACCGCTCAGAATCATCAACACGTTGTTGTTTTTGGTCAAATGTGAGCCCGCGCGGCACCCATTTTGCACAGAGTTTCCGCATATCCAAATATTGATGAATGATATGACCAACACGTTCCTTTGATATCTTTAAGGCATCTGCTATCTCGATCAACTTCATTTTACGGTCATTCAAAATCATTTTGTGGATTTTTTTGATGTTTTCGTCAGTAACAACCCTTTTCGGGCGTCCACTGCGTTCACCGTCCTACGTGCCCATTTCACCACGCTTGAATTTTGCATACCAATCAATTATTGTTGATTTCCCTGGGGCAGTGTCCGCAAACTCATTATCCAGCCAAGTTTTTGCTTCCTCCGTATTTTTTCCCTTCAGAAAACATTATTTTATCAAAACACGAAATTTCTTTTTTTTTTCATTTTTTCACAATAACAAAAGTTGCTTCACAAAAGACGCTCTATCTCACAAACTAATTGACTTACAAATTTTGACACGAATCATTTGAAGGTTGGTACTATATAAAATATGCATTTAATACTAGCGACGCCATCTATGTGTCAGACCGGGAACTTATCAGACAACCTGTAATGTAATTTCATGGGTTGTTGTTGGAAAGTACACCAGGGCATTAAATTTTCCTTGTTTGTTTGTTACCGATTTGTGGAAATCTCTCAAAATTTCAAAATGTGCAATAAAATCTAGTTCAATTTTCGCACGATATGGTCCATATTTCCTGTAAAACTGCTAATTTCTTTCTGTGTGCAAAGTCAACAATGTTTTAGAAACTTTATTTTGATTAAAATTAAAGAAATTTTTCCTCAATATAATGTAAATTAATAATTATATGTAAATTATGTAAATTAATAATAATACCACGTATATATATTTTTTTTTCAGTTTAGAATTATGTTATAACCATAATGTGTTATTTCAATTTTGGCTTATATCGGTATGGGTTTTTATTTAATCCTCATATAGATTGGTCCACCGATTTCGATACAATGATCATCCAAATTGCACGAAGCTACACTGAAAAAAGTATGCCCGATTCCAAAGATTTTGATTTTGGTATTGATTTAAAGTCATTTAAAAACGTGGTAACGACGACTTAAATTTCCAAATTCAGATTCGACCTGATGTAGAAATTATGCTATGTTTTAAATAAAAAAGTCTTTAAAATAATGTCTTTAAAGACGATTTCATTAATTTTGAAGAATTTTTTTTGAATTATTTAAGACATGTAGACCTTAGTCAAACAGAATTTTCTTTAATGTTAAGATTCCCATTTTTAAGTCGGACCACTTAACTACAAGGACAAAACGACTTCATTAAAAAGTTTACCGACTTCTGGACAAGGAAAAAACTTTATATAAGAGATATGCGTCTTCTATTCCAAACAAAATCGCATTCGTATTTTAAGGACATGAAATCTTTAGCCTAACGACAATATTTTTTTCCCCGATTTTGCTTCTCTTATACATTCGAATAATGTGGGTAAAAATGTATAGAATTTAGATACCAAATCATGTGAAATGTGTTATTTCATCGGGGTTTGTTGTACGCTTAGACGAAATGTTCAAGACTCCTCTAAAACTTTACAAAAATCCAGAATCTCATCTACGAGCTAATAAGGAATATGATGATCTGAACCTCATATTGCAAAAGAATATTGCTCTTAGTTTTGGATGGTGACCATGTAACATGTTTGTCTGCATAACATATGTCGAAACACTTAACTACGCTATATGTTAAAATGTACACATTGAGCAAAATTATAAAAAATCAATATTAAAGTATAGCCTCAGGGCCATATAGGTGTATATCTAGCGAAATATATGTATATATGAGAGCTATATCTAAATCTGAAGCGATTTAGCTGATATTGTGCAGGTTTTAAGGAACTCACAATCGCTAATAATTAATTCTAAGACGATCGTTATACAAAATAATGGTTCTCAGACTGGTCCTTCTAGGCGTTACATACAAATGCAAAAACCCTGTACCACAATAGTGGTGTAGGGTATAAAAATCAGTCTGGAATGTCATCTCTTGTATCAATGTAAGTCAATGACAACGGAAGGGAATATTTTACAATGAACGAGAGTAAACAGGAACCGCAGGGCAATGAGCCTTTTTTTATGAACGATGGGGATTTTTTTTTGTCGGCGAGTTGGAGATAACTTGTTTGAACTGTATAAGATACATTTTTTGGTAAACATTTAACATATAACATTTGTTAAAAATAAAGCTGTTTCCGCAAATACACGTGAAATCGTTGAGATTTATGCCATATGTCTGTACCGACTGTCTGTCATTGGTTCGACATATGAAATCTCATCAAAACTCAATCGCTTGTATTTTCAATTCTGTCTGTATTGAATCATTCAACCATGATATTTGTAATTCGAAAGGCCAATTATTGTTATTATTATTATTATTCAGTCGTTATTGTATATAATGCATTTTGCCAAATCAATCATATTACTTCCATGGAATTTTTATGATTAATGGAAATATGAGTAGTGAAAACGTTAACATTTAAAAGATTGGATTTGTTGGAATCATAAATAATTTATATTTTAAGGTCTTTTTATTGACTAACGAATTTCACATATCCTTTTTCATTTGTTATTGTAAAAAAAGCCTATTGAATTCTCTTCTGGTAATGAAATGCCCATACCAAAAAAATATATATTTAAAACGTATAGATCCAATATAATTCCTAAAACGAGTTTTTGTACTGATTTTTAAGACGATAGGTTAAAATTCAGCTGTATCTAAAACAACATTCATTTGTCCCGTTGAAGGAATAATTGGTGCTATACAACACAACCATGGCGGTAGGCGTACACTTAAGATAAGTTTATTTATAATACACTCAAAATAAGTTTACTTGAACCAAAAGATTTTAATCTTCCTTTGAGGATTTTGGTATTGACTCAGAGGCAGAGATGCATTTTCTTTAAAATAAAGACATTTTTAGAGACCTATTTCGCTTTAAATCTAGGATCAATAAAATTCAAATTAGGATACAGATCTCATTTATCGAATTTTTCATTCTCTTTTCGCAGTATGTTAAAGCTATTCACGTAAAAACAAATTCCAGTTTAAAACAAGTATATACGGCCGTAAGTTCGGCCAGGCCGAATCTTATGTACCCTCCACCATGGATTGCGTAGGAACTTCTACTAAAGGCTGTCATCCACAATCGAATTACTTGGGTTGCGATAACACTTGCCGATGGCAAGGTATCGTAAAAATTTTTAACACTGTCTTCTAAATTGTAAGTTAGCCCATACGGGGTATATATTAAACAAAAAAAGGCCGATTAAATACGTATATAATCTAGTTTGACAAAATTTTCTATGGAAATAAAATTTTGACAAAATTTTCTATAGAAATAAAAATTTGACAAAATTTTCTATAGAAATAAAAACTTGACAAAATTTTCTATAGAAATAAAATGTTGACAAAATTTTCTATGGAAGTAAAATGTTGACAAAATTTTCTATAGCAATACAATTTTGACAAAAATTTCTATAGAAATAAAATGTTGACAAAATTTTGTATAGAAATAAAATGTTGACAAAATTTTCTACAGAAATAAATTTTTTACAAAATTTTCTATAGAAATAAAATTTTGACAAACATTTCTATAGAAATAAACTTTGGACAAAACTTTCTATAGAAATGAAATTTTAACAAAACTTTCTATAGTAATAAAATTTGACAAAATTTTCTATGGAAATAAAGTTTTGGTCGATTACAAAATTTTCTATAGAAATAAAATTTTGACAAAATTTTCTATGGAAATAAAATTTTGACAAACATTTGTATAGAAATAAACTTTTGACAAAACTTTCTATAGAAATGAAATTTTGACAAAACTTTCTATAGTAATAAAATTTGACAAAATATTCTATGGAAATAAAGTTTTGGTAGACTATTTTTGGCGATATGGACCAATTTTTGTGTAATAAGTCATCGGCTATATATAACTAAAGACCGATATGGACCAATTTTTACATGGCTGTAAGAGGCCATATATTGACAAAATGTACCAAATTTCAACCGTATCGGATGACTTTTGCTCCTCCAAGAGGTTCCGGCGTCAAATCTGGGGACGGTTTATATGGGAACTATATATAATTTTGGACCGATATGGACCAATTTTTGCATGGTTGTTAGAGACCATATACTAACACCATGTACCAAATTTCAACTGGATCGGATGAATTTTGCTCTTCCGAGAGGCTCCGGAGGTCAAATCTGGGGATCGGTTTATATGGGGGCTATATATAATTATGGACCGATATGGACAAATTTTTGCATGGTTATTAGAGGCCGTAAACTAACATCAGGTACCAAATTTCAACCGGAACGGATGAATTTTGCCCCTCCAAGAGGCTCCGGCGGTCAAATCTGGGGATCGGTTTATATGGGGGCTATATATAATTATGGACCGATATGGACCAATTTTTGCATGGTTGTTAGAGACCATATACTAACATCAGGTACCAAATTTCAATCGGATCGGATGAATTTTGCCCCTCCAAGATGCTCCGGAGGTCAAATCTGGGGATCGGTTTATATGGGGGCTATATATAATTATGGACCGATATGGACCAATTTTTGCATGGTTGTTAGAGACCGTATACTAAGACCACGTACCAAATTTCAACCGGATCGGATGAATTTTGCTGCTCCGGGAGGCTCCCCAAGCCAAATTTGGGGATCGGTTTATATGGGGGCTATACGTAAACGTGGTCCGATATGGCCCATTTTCAATACCATCCGACCTACATCTATAACAACTACTTGTGCCAAGTTTCAAGTCGATAGCTTGTTTCGTTCGGAAGTTAGCGTGATTTCCACAGACGGACGGACAGCCGGACAGACGGACAGACGGACGGACGGACAGACGGACAGACGGACGGACGGACGGACATGCTTAGATCGACTCAAAATTTCACCACGACCCAGAATATATATACTTTATGGGGTCTTAGAGCAATATTTCGATGTGTTACAAACGGAATGACAAAGTTAATATACCCCCATCCTATGGTGGAGGGTATAACAAGTAAGGAAAGTCTAAAGTAGGGCGGGGCCTACTATATTATACCCTGCACCACTTTGTAGATCTGAATTTTCGATACCATATCACATCCGTCAAATGTGTAAAGGTTTGTCCCAAATACACAAATTTAAATATCACTCGATCTGGACAGAATTTGATAGACTTCTACAAAATCTATAGACTCAAAATTTAAGTCGGCTTA
This sequence comes from Haematobia irritans, assembly GCF_050003625.1. NCBI lineage: Eukaryota > Metazoa > Arthropoda > Insecta > Diptera > Muscidae > Haematobia > Haematobia irritans. Next base: position 125,766,553 of record NC_134397.1, read on the forward strand.
TGCACAAGGGTGGAACACAATAGGGCTGCTTTCTTTTAGCACTGGATACCCTAAGCAGTCACGGACTAAAAGAAAACAGAGTACTCGTTTATCCAGGACATCTCGAATAATATGCAACACTGGCATCAGCTGTTTAAAAACAATTACAGAAAATAAGTGAAATCTTGCATTTGTAATGTATGAAATGCTCCAATTAGTAATAAATATTTACTGCTGCGATTATTTATGACACTGTACCACTTTGAGTTTCATGTTTTTCGATAAATTAGTCACAATAAAGTGCTATTGTGAATCGAAGAAGCGTCACTTTATCAAAATACAACCTGGCAACATCGGCGCGACTTGCACTGATGAGATGTTCTGGATAGAACACCAGTGCAACTATGTTCTGGATAGCCCATACAAATGTTTCATCCAGTTCTAAAAGAAAACAGCCCTAATGTTAGTTAAAAAATATGGGAAACATTTAAATCTGAAGCAATTTTAAGGAAACTTTGCAAAAGTTTATTTATGATTTATCGCTCTATATATATATATGTATTAGAAGTTTAGGAAAATTAGAGAAATTTTTACAACTTTTCGACTAATCAGTGGCGATTTTACAAGGAAAATGTTGGTATTTTGAAAATTTTTGTCGAAATCAGAAAAACATATATATGGGACCTATATCTAAATCTGAACCGATTTCAACCAAATTTGGCACGCATAGCTACAATGCTAATTCTACGCCCTGTCCAAAATTTCAACCAAATTGGGGTAAAACTCTGGCTTCTGGGGCCGTATTAGTCCATATCGGGCGAAAGATATATATGGGAGCTATGAACCGATTTCAATAAAATTTGGCACACTTGACTATAGTACTAATTGTTCTTATTGTGAAAAATTTTAAGCAAATTAGGGTAAAACTCTGGCTTCTGGGGCCATATAAGTCCAAATTCAATAGGGATCTATTCTGAGCCAAAACACATGCTTGTGCCAAATTTGAAGTCGATTGGACTAAAACTGCGACCTAGACTTTGATTACAAAAATGTGTTCACGGACAGACGGACATGGCTATATCGACTCAGGAGCCCACCCTAAGCATTTTTGCCAAAGACACCATGTGTCTATCTCGTCTCCTTCTGGGTGTTGCAAACATATGCACTAACTTATAATGTTCCACAGTGTGGCACAGGGTATAAAAACTTTAAACCAAAGCTGCTACATCCCCACAATATGTCTTTGAAGCGCTTTTATATTAAATTTAAGGAATCAATATTTCAGTTAGTTTCAGGATAATTTCGTTAAATCAAAAATGTATTTCTTTTCTTTAAGTAAAAATTAGCTCAAAAACATGCTTCTTTAACGGAGGGACGCAAATTTCCAAACATTTTTGAAGCAAAGATTATAAACTTTATTTTTAATTAAATTGCATTATTTTAAAGAAATTTGTCCTTAATATTTATTTAGCGTCTTTGGTTTAATGTTTTTTTTTTTTTGGGAATTAAGAAAACATTTTTTACTTTGAAGTATCCGTTATAATTTGGATTTTTAAACTGGCATTTATTTGTACGTGACTACCTTTATTAATAAACCTCGAAAAGAGAAATTTGATAAATGAGATCCGTACCCTAATTTTAATTTTATTGGTCCTAGATTTAAAGCCAGATAGGTCGCTAAAAAATTTCTTTATTTTAAAGAAGCCGCATCTTTGGTTCGGAATCAATACCAAAATCCTTAAAGGAAGGTCAAAATCTTTGGATCCAAGTAATCTTTTTTTGAGTGTATATCAAAATATTAATGATATTTATTATGCTTTATGTCTCCGCAATATATTTCGTACATGTCACATTGGTCCAAGAAGTCGGGTAGGAATATTGGTGTATAAAGGATCAATATCGAAACATTGCCCACTCCAAAAAGGGGGCTCTAATAGAATCTGAAAGTTTTTTTTTAGCTCATGAAAGTTAGTTGATTTTAGTTAAATGTCACCCAATATGAGCAAATGTTCCTTATTTGAATAATTAAATTCTTCATCACTACATTGGTGCAGGGTATAACAAGTTCGTTCCTTTGTATGTAACACCAAGAAGGAAAAATCAGAGACCCGATCGGCTTAGAATTAAATTCTGAGTCGATTTAGTGATGCCGGTCTGCCTATCTGTCTCTATATGTAATTTTGTGTGCAAAGTCCTATCAAATTCCTCAAATTTGTTATGGGACCTTTCTTCGGTTCGATTCTTTGGCCACGCAGGCCAAAGTTTCCTTCAATTTAAGTGACATTTTGCAGAGATAGTAGAATTAACATTGCAAAAATTTGGTCACAATCGATTCAGATTTAGATATAGATCCTACATATATTTTTCGCCCGATATGCATTTGTATGGCCCCAGAGGCACGGTTGCCACAGTTGGTAGAATTCTACCAAAAATTATTATATTCCAACTAAGAGATACACTAATTTTCTATAGAAATAAAATTTCGACTAAGTTTTCTATATAAGAAATATAATTTTGACAAAATTTTCTATAACAATAAAATTTTGACCAAGTTTTCGATAGAAATAAAATTTTGACAATATTTCTTTTAAAAATAAAATTTTGACAAAATTTTCTATAGAAATAAAATATTGGCAAAATTTTCTCTAGAAAAAAAATTGGACAATATTTCCTATAAAAATAAAATTTTGACAAAATAGTCTATTGCAATAAAATTTCATTTTTTTCTATATAAATGAAATTTTGATATAGCAAATAGAAATTAAAAAGTTTCTATAAATTCAATATCTTTAAAAATTTTAATTTTCTGACATACTATCAAAGTACATTGTAAGTTTTCACTTTTTGTAGAAGTAGTAACTTTCGCTTGTTGGTGCAAGCTAAAATCGTTGAAACATTTAAAATTCGACACAAAAAATTGTCGCTAAAAGTATCATAATAGGTAATATTGCAAATATTGAAATAAAGTACTAATATAAAAAATAAAACATATCTTTAGAAGAAAATGACATTTTTTCATACTAACCCCAAAACTTTGATAAAAATTTCAAAATAAAATTTTTAAATTTTGTATATTTTTGGTAATTTTTTTTTTTTTAATTTTGGTAGATTATTTTTGGCAACCGTGTCCAGAGGCCAGCATTTCATATTGATTTGCTTCCAAATTTGCATAAGGAGTATAACTGATTGTATCGCCAAGTATAACAAATATGATTGAAATCGGTTCAGATTTAGATATAGTGCCCATTTATATATCTTACGCCAGAAATTTCATTCTGATTTACTTGAATTTACTAATAAATACAAAAAACACAAAATGTTTTTTTTAACGAACTCCACACTAAATTTTAATGCTTTCAACATGTTAAAGGGCTATTATTGCTACATCTTCATGATAGTCCACTATATATATATATATATATATATATATATATATATATATATATATATATATATATATATATATATATATATATATATATATATATATATATATATATATATATATATATATATATATATATATATATATATATATATATATATATATATATATATATATATATATATATATATATATATATATATATATATATATATATATATATATATATATATATATATATATATATATATATATATATATATATATATATATATATATATATATATATATATGTAATGATGGATTCAAAGTTACCTGTGATTCAATCCGCGTTGCCCGTTCAGTCCACAATCAATGCTGTATGGTACATGAGCTTCATCTTAAACTATCGTGGGTACTTAAATATTTAAAGGAATTGTTTATTTTGATTGATACTAATGTATTGTATTTATAAATATACCATTTTTATACACTCTCTAACAGGCTAACATTAAATATATTTAAATAAAATAAAACAATTATATACGGCCGTAAGTTCAGCCAGGCCGAATTTTATGTACCCTCCACCATGGATTGCGTAGAAACTTCCACGAAAGACTGTCATCCACAACCGAATTACTTGGGTTGTGGTATCATAAAACTTCTTAACATCGTTTTCTAAATTGTGAGTTAGTCCATACGACAAAAAAAATAGACAAAAAAGTTAAGTCTACAAATAATTACGAATCGACACGGTACGTAGAGAGCCAGAATTGAAATATGAGGGTCGCTTATATCGGGGCTATATAGAATTATGAACTTGATATGGGCCAATTTTTGTGTGATTGGGGATCGATTTATCTGAGGGCTATATATAAATATAGACCGATATGGACCTAGTTAGGCATGGTTGTTAACGGCCATATGCTAGCACAATGTACCAAATTTCAACTGACTCGGATGAAATTTGCTCCTCCTAGAGGCTCCAAAACCAAATTTCGGGATCGGTTTATATGGGGCTATATATGATTATGGACTGATATGGACCACTTTTGGCATGGTTGTTAAATATCATATACTACCACCACGTACCAAATTTCAACCAGATCGGATGAATTTTGCTTCTCCAAAAGGCCTGATATGAACCAATTCCTGCATGGTTGTTGGATACCATATACTAACATCACGTAACCATGTACCAAATTTCAGCCGGATCGGATGAAATTTGCTTCTCTTAGAGGCTCCGCAAGCCAAATCGTGGTATCGGTTTATGTGGGGGCTATATATAATTATGGACCGTTGTGGACCAATTTTTGCATGGTTGTTAGAGACCATATACTAACACCATGTACCAAATTTCAGCCGGATCAGATGAAATTTGCTTCTCTTAGAGGCTCCGCAAGCCAAATCGGGGGATCGGTTTATGTATAATTATGGACCGATGTGGACCAATTTTTGCATGGTTGTTAGAGACCATATACTAACAACATGTACCAAATTTCAGCCGGATCGGATGAAATTTGCTTCTCTTAGAGCAATCGCAAGCCAAATATGGGTGTCCGTTTATATGGGGGCTATACGTAAAAGTTAAGTTAAGATATGGCCCTGTACACTTCCCTGATCGATCTTCTGTAATTGGACTGTATGTAATTTAGTGCAGCTCAGGAAACGTAAAAGATGCCAATAAAGAAACAAAAAGAAATAAAAGAATAGCAGGTTTCAGATTTCATGTAGTGTACAATTTATTGGTGTGTTGAGCTTCTTACCGGCGGGAGGACAGAATTCAAAGTGAAGAAGTAGAATCAAGCTTACAATTAACCATTAAAGGGAGTTTAGAGCAAAAGGAGTTAAAAAGAAAGTTGAAGCGAGACAAATAGGCTTATAGAACTAAAAGATAAAGCTTTTCTTGGTTGACTGGCTTATAGCGTTGCCAACATGAATAAATTCAATTATAGATACGTTAAGTTGAAGTCAGATAATTCAAAAATATACAAGTGAAGTTCAATTATTTAATTCATGAAAATTATAAGTTTAAATAAAAAAAATTAAACTGTTAACTGGGTTTAACAGGCCCATTTGCAATACCATCCGACCTACATCAATAACAACTACTTGTTTCGTTCGGAAGTTAGCGTGATTTCAACAGACGGACGGACGGACGGACGGACATGCTTAGATCGACTCCGAATTTCACCACGACCCAGAATATATATACTTTATGGGGCCTTAGAGCAATATTTCGATGTGTTACAAACGGAATGACAAAGTTAATATATCCCCATCCTATGGTGGAGGGTATAAAAATTGCGGAAACAACATTAATTAGCAATTCGGTTGTGGGTGCTATTTAGGTTGGGTGATACAACCGAATGAAGAAGGTAGTGACGACCAATTCCATAGGTTGATACAAGCAATTCCATATTGAGTATCAGTTGCAACTCCCATAATTCGATTGAGTCGACCGAATTAGTCAGATGACACAACTGCCAACAGATAGTTGCTATAACTGCCAAAACGAGGTTGGCAATAAATTCGGTTATCACAACCAATCTGTATTCTCTGTGTACCCATCCGCCTATGAGTTCAATAGGCGGATTGGCCATTACTCCCATCTTTATGGCTCTTGCTACTATTTGAAATGCTGCAATTAAGATTATCCAATGCTTTATTATTTACTATTAACCACTTGTTACTATACAAAATTTAAACTAAATAGAAATCGTAAAGCTGTTCCTGTACATATTTTCACACCTTATTAAACTTTTACGGCAAATCGTAAAAGAATGAAAATGAATTTTAAAAATCTGATTAGACTAATTCGAAATAGTGTACACGTCTTTTAAATTCGTATAGCCTCCCAACCACTGAAAGCCAGCAGTAAATTCATTTTAAACTGACATTAAAGCCGGACCCATTTCAGCTTACTACTACAGTATCGTTCCGTCGTTATCCGCAAAAAAAATCAGCTCAGTACTTAACGTCCATTAGTTCTCCCTGTGTGTTTGTGTGTGTGTAAACGAGTGTATGTGTGTGTATGTTAATATTCATATTCAATAATAATGAAAGGAAAGCTTTTATTATAGCAAAAATGGAAAATTAGAATGGTTTAGAATTCCGGGGCACATCCATGGTGTTTTGGGTGAGTGCTGTTACTACTACGATTATCCTGTAAACATTTACGAGGCCACAAAACTACACGCAAATCCCAGCTAGACCGTATACCAAATTACATGGTGCCGGTCCTTAACTAAAATGCAAATATAATATTGTAGACATTTCCTACATTTCAGTGATTATTTACGATTATTAGCCTTTTATTTGGTATGGGGGTATGTTGGACGACCTTTTGGGGCAACAATAAATATGATAGACTACGACAAGCAGTAATAATTTATATTGTCTATGTCTATTCCTAGACAATTCGCATAATGTTGGAGTCACGATATCATATGGCGCGTGTTTAACTGTGGCCAGTATCTGTTTCTAATCAAGAGATGGATTATTTGTTACTATATTATTTATTATTTTTCAGAAAAGCAAAATGAGTTAATGCATGTACGGAAGAAAAAGTTGTTTTTTTTTATATATATTTGGATAGATGAATAAAAAGTTTGGGACAAAATGTGCATAGCTAGAATACTAATACTACTCCCTATGTAAAATGTCACGTAAATAGCTGGAAAACTGTCTGTGTTAATATGAGTGTAACTCGGACGAAATATATGTATGCACGCCAAAAAAAAAAAAATATTAATTCCTTTCCCCCAAACGAAACATAAGACAAACAACCATCATTTAACATTTGCTGTAATGACATTTGCTAGCAAGAAAATTATATAACAACAAATTATTAAAGTTTAAAGTCGGGCGGGGCCGACTACATTATGTCGACCAAAATTTTTGATACCATCTCAACTCCTTTATTTAGTTGAGATACCATCTCAACTAAATAAAGGTTTACATTCCCATATAAAAATATTTAAATCAAAACCGATTTGGAGAAACATTTCTAAACGTCTATAAAATCTCTACCCTTTAAATTTAAATCGGCTAATGCCCTGAAACGAAACAAAATTAAGTTAAAACAAGTATATACGGCCGTAAGTTCGGCCAGGCCGAAGCTTATGTACCCTCCATCATGGATTGCGTAGAAACTTCTTCTAAACACTGCCATCCAGAAGCGAATTACTTAAGTTGCGGTAACGCTTGCCGATGGCAAGGTATCTTAAAACCTCCTAACACCATCTTCTAAATTGTATGTAAGTCCATTCGTGGTATATATTAAATCAAAAAAGATCGATCCAATACATATATAAATCAGTTTGACAAAGAAGACATAAAATTTTGACAAAATTTTCTACAGAAATAAAATGTTAACAAAATTTTCTATAGAAATAAAATTTTAACAAAATTTTCTATAGAAATAAATATTTTGACAAAATTTTCTATAGAAAGAAAATTTTGACAAAAATTTCTACAGAAATAAAATTTTAACAAAATTTTCTATAGGAATAAACTTTTGACAAAATTTTCTATAGAAATAAAATCTTGGTAGATTATTTTTGGCTCGAGTGGCAACCATGATTATGAACCGAATAAAATTTGAACAAAATTTTCTATAGAAATAAAATTTTGACAAAATTTTCTAAGAAATAAAATTTTGACAATGATGCAAATTTTATTATGAACCGAAACAAATTTTAACAAAATTTTCTATAGAAATAAAACTTTGACAAAATTTTCTATAGAAATAAAATTTTGGTAGATTATTTTTGACTCTAGTGGCAACCATGATTATGAACCGATATGGGCCAATTTTTGTGTGCTTAGACCAATTTTGGTATGGTTGTTAGCGACCATATTCTAACACCACGTTCCTAATTTGAACCGGATCGGATGAATTTTGCTCCTCCAAGAGGCTCCGGAGGTCAAATCTGGAGAACGTTTTATATGGGGGCTATATATAATTATGGACCGATATGGACCAATTCTGGCACGGTTGTTAAAGATCATATACTAACACGATGTTCCAAATTACAACCGATTGGATGAAATTTGCTTCTCTTGGAGACTTCGCAAGCCAAATCTGGGGATCGGTTTATATGGGGGCTATATATAATTATGAACCGATGTGGACCAATTTTTGCATGGTTGTTAGAGACCATATACCAATATCATGTACCAAATTTTAGGCGGATCGGATGAAATTTGCTTCTCTTTGAGGCTCCGCAACCCAAATCTGGGGATCGGTTTATATGGGCGCTATATATAATTATGGACCGATGTGGACCAATTTTTGCACGGTTGTTAGAGACCATATACCAATACGATGTACCAAATTTCAGCCGGATCGGATGCAATTTGCTTCTCTTTGAGGCTTCGCAAGCCAAATCTGGAGATCGGTTTATATGGGGTCTATATATAATTATGGACCGATGTGGACCAATTTTTGCACGGTTGTTAGAGACCATATACCAACACCATGTACCAAATTTCAGCCGGATCGGATGAAATTTACTTCTCTTTTAGGCTCCGCAAGCCAAATCTGGGGATCGGTTTATATGGGGGCTATATATAATTATGGACCGATGTGGACCAATTTTTGAATGGTTGTTAGAGACCATATACCAACACCACGTACCAAATTTCAGCCGGATCGGATGAAATATGATTCTCTTAGAGGCTCCACAAACCAAATCTGGGGATCGGTTTATATGGGGGCTATATATAATTATGGACCGATATGGACCAATTTTTGCATGGTTGTTAGAGACCATATACCAACATCATGTACCAAATTTCAGCCGGATCGGATGAAACTTTCTTCTCTTTGAGGCTCCGCAAGCCAAATCTGGGGATCGGTTTATATGGGGGCTATATATAATTATTGACCGATGTGAACCAATTTTTGCACGGTTGTTAGAGGCCATATACCAACACCATGTACCAAATTTCAGCCGGATCGGATGAAATTTGCTTCTCTTTTAGGCTCCGCAAGCCAAATCTGGGGATCGGTTTATATGGGGGCTATATATAATTATGGACCGATGTGGACCAATTTTTGCGTGATTTTTAGAGACTATATACCAACACCATATACCAAATTTCAGCCGGATCGGATGAAATATGCTTCTTTTAGAGGCTCCACAAGCCAAATCTGAGGGTCCCTTTATATGGGGGCTATACGTAAAAGTGGACCGATATGGCCCATTTTCAATACCATCCGACCTACATCGGTAACAACTACTTGTGCCAAGTTTCAAGTCGATAGCTTGTTTCGTTCGGAAGTTAGCGTGATTTCAACAGACGGACGGACGGACGGACGGACGGACGGACGGACGGACATGCTTAGATCGACTCAGAATTTCACCACGACCCAGAATATATATACTTTATGGGGTCTTAGAGCAATATTTCGATGTGTTACAAACGGAATGACAAAGTTAATATACCCCCATCCTATGATGGAGGGTATAACAAGTATATAAAGCAGTAAGTTCGGCCGGGCCGGGCCCACCACCATGAATCAAATATTATAGTTTCCTGTGAAAATTTCAGGGGGATTTGGTGACAAGCAGAACAGTTCAACCACTACACTTTCCGAAGATAAATTGAAAGATTTTACCTATGAAGACTAGATCAGATTCTGGATTTATAAGAACCATATTTGTTTGAGTTTTAGAGGAATAATAAACATCTTGTGCAAGTGTGCAAGAAAATGAAATGAAAATGAAATAACGCCTTGATTTAAAAGCTAACATCTGTAGATTTTTACCCCAATTATTTAAATGATTACCAGAAGTAAAATCTGGAAACTATAATTCAGTTTCAAGCAATTTTCATTATCAGTGCACATGGACCGGCACACCTCTTTATGTTCCTAAAATACTTCTAGATTTAAAATTTCATGAAAATTTTATAAAAACTATGATTTCTAAAAGCCCAAGAAGTAAAATCGGGTCTATTTGGGAGATAAACCAAAACATAGACCAATACACGCCATTTTCGGCTCTCATATTTAAGGTCCTAAAATACCTGTAAATTTCTCATTTCAGGCAAATTGGATAAGAACTACGGATTCTAGAAGCCTAAAAAATAAAATCATTTCTTGCACACCTATTTGTATTCCTAAAAACCTCCAGCCCAAAAAGTAATATCGGGAGATCGGTCTATCTGATGGCTATATCAAAACATGGAGCTATATTCACCATTTTCGGCATACATTTTTATGGTCCTAAAATACCTCTAGATTTCCAATTTGAGGCAAGTTGGAAAAAAACTACGGTTTCTTTAAGCCCAAGAATAAATTCTGGAGATCGGTCTATATGGGGGATATATAAAAACGTGGTCCGACACTCATCATTTTCAGCACACCTCTTTAGGGTTTTAAAATACCTCTAAATTTCTTATTTTAGGCAAATTGGATAAAAACTACAGATTTTAGACGCCCAAGAAGTAAAAACTGGAGATCGGTCTATATGGGGGCTCTGCCAAAACATGGGCCGATACTCACCATTTTCGGCACACCTCTTTATACCTCTAGATTTCACATTTCAGGCAAATTGGATAAAAACTACGGATTATATAAGCACAAGACCCCAAATCGGGAGATCGGTCTATATAGGGGATATACCGATACTCACCATTTTTAGCACACCTCTTTATGGTCCTAAAATACCTCTAGATTTAAAATTTCAACAAAATTGGATAATAACTACGGATTCTAGAAGCCCAAGAAGTAAAATCGGGAAATCGGTCTATATGGGGGCTATACCTAAACATCAACCGATACTCACCATTTTTGGCACACCTCTTTGTGGTCATAAAATACCTCTAGATTTCCAATTTCAGGCAAATTGGATAGAAACTAAGGTTTTTATAAGCCCAAGACCCCAAATCGGGAGGTCGGTTTATATGGGGACTATATCAAAACTTGGACCGATATAGCCCATCTTCGAACTTGACCTGCCTGCAGACAAAAGACGAGTTTGTGCGAAATTTCAGCTCGATTAATTTATTATTGAAGACTGTAGCGTGATTTCAACAGACAGACAGACAGACAGACGGGCATGGCTATATCGTCTTAGAATTTCTCCCTAATCAAGAATATGTATACTTTATATAGTCGGAAATCGATATTTCGATGTGTTACAAACGGAATGACAAACTTATTATACCCCCGTCACCATTCTATGGTGGTGGATATAAAAATATGGAAAATATAAAGCTTAAGCCATTTTATTGCACACAAGTTCATTTAGGAGTTATCCGGCGATACACTTGTATTAGAGGTTTAGGACAATTTGAAGAATTTTTATTTTTGTTCCTTAGAAGCAGTGATTTCATAAGGATACTGACAAAATTTCACCAAGATAGGTGGTTAATTGTCGGAACCATAACTAAATCTTCTGTGGAAAGTATGGGGACATATTCGCTGACGTTGTGCCCTTTTTTTAGCATATTTGACACTCTTTTGTACTCTTTGTACAAAATTTGAAAGAAATAAAGGCAAAATTCTGGCCTCTAGGGCCAATTAAATCCATATCGGGCGATAGATATATATTGGAGCTATATCTAAATATGAACCGATTTTAACCAAATTTGGCATGGATATCTATAATATTAATTCTACTCCCTATGCATAGCCTCACACGAATCGGAGTAAAACATTGGCCTCTAACACCAATTTCTTCTACATTGTTTGTATTACAGAAAAAGGTGCTAAAAACTTAAAAAAACCTCGTGCAAGCCAAGATTGTTTTTTTGAGTTAGTCTTTATGAAATTGTTTGAAAATTGTATCCGATCAGATCTGAAGTATGTTAGCTTAGTTGTCATTTAATCGAATTTCCGAAAATGTTCTCTCTTGAAGAGTGTAATATATTATTCAATGTAGAAGATAGTTCAGATTTCACCTCGCCCACCTTTCCAATATTCACCATCGTCTTATACATGATCCATCGTATGCTCTACAAATCCCCAAACGATTCATTCCCTTGTTAGATTAGTTAATTTTACACACATTAAGAACATTTCAATTTCAACAACTTAAAAAAAAGAAAAACTATTTTACCCATATCACAGAGCGGCAGACAGGATATTGCTCTGAAGTATTGTTTCCACAATAGAAGCCAATCTTTTGATAAGCCAAACAAAAGAAGCGTGTGATATAAGACAGGTGTTACGAGTAAATGTTTGCCCACCGGAAAACTGAAAATTTTCGTAGAAGCGTTGAACCATGTGATAGAGGATTCCCCTGGGGTCATAAGGCCAAAGTGATATTTGTATTGGCTGGTGTATATATTAACACCAAATATCAATTGGTGTTCAACAGGAAAGGTTATTGGGTAAATTGTAATACTTGGAATCAAACAATTTATTGAGTAGAATTTTTTGTTTTTTGTATTTTACTGACAGATATATATTATTTACGTGAGTGAAGAATTTAATAAGTTAGTTAGTAGTTAGTAGTTATTAATATACCCTTAGCCAGACAGTGGTTAAGGCAAGGATGTAGAGTCGACTCCGACTCCAGGTTATATAACTAAATCTGATTTTAATAACACTCATTTGTTGTTCTATTGTGGAGTGTACCACAAATGGACCAATATATTATCTTATTTAGTTATGTGTATAAAAGAGCTCTAAATTTCCCTTTTGATGACAATTGATCTCTATTCGCAAAAAAGTAATTATTTCCTCCCAAACGAAATTGTAGACAAGCAAGTTTGTTTGGAAGAAAATTATTTACTTTTTGTGATAAACGTTGATTATTTTATAGGATATACAAACAAATTCATAAAGACTAACTTAAATTGCATCTTCTCTCATATCTTTCCTACTTCCACGAGTTTTGTTTTTAATTCTTAGCTTCTTTTTCTGTAGAAGAAATTATTCGATTTTATAAATTTTACCTTTCGCCTGGACGGAGAATCGAACTGCGGACCATACAGTTCGGTCCGTCACCATGCTCTGGGCTACGTAACGGTTATTGTCATCTGCACATATTTATGGCTATAGCCTTCAACGCACAAGCAATGCAAACAATCAAGCAGTTATATTTATAAAGCATAGTTTTCGGGGCCCACGATTCAATGTAAAGAAACTTTATTTGACAGAAACATTTAGTTGGACAACGTGGAGCAATGGCTAGCATGCCCGCCTTGCATACAAAAGGTCGTGAGTTCAATCCCTGCTTCGAACGAACATCGAAAACTTTTTTTTACATATATTACAATAATGTTCGTAAGATTCCGAAAATACGTTCGACATTACATTAATTTGTACACCCTGCTCCGAACTGTGGAGCAGGGTTTACAAGTTAGTGCATATGTTTGCAACACCCAGAAGGAAGCGAGATACACACATGTTGTCTTTGACAATAATGTTCAGGTTCGGCCACTGAGTCGATCCAGCCGTCTATTCGTCCGTCCGTCTGTCTGGGAACACAACTTTAGTCCTTTCGACTTCAAACTTGGCACAACTATGTCTTCTATATTAAAATAGAAACCAATTGATTTTAGAAGAAATCGGTTCAGATTTACATATAGCTCCCATATATATCTTTCGCCCGATATGGACTTTTATACCAAAATATTTCCAATTAAAAAGTTGATTGAAGTTGAAGATTTTTTCTGAAACTCTGAAACTTTCTCCCAAGATGGCTGCCACGATTTTATATCAAACTTTGGAAATGTTGAAAAAGTAGTATCTTGAAAGTGGAAACTCATATTTACTGCCAATTACATTCAATTATAGCAAACCAAATTTAGCTCTGAGGCGGCAATCGCTGCTTCTTTTGTAGTGCCTTTCGATACTAGGAATTTGGGTATCGCCATGGACATGAATTTACATATATTTCGCATCACAGTTGGCGATGGTTATAGTGTCACTAAAGAGTCTATGGTACACCGAAAAAAATATTTACGTAATATTAAAGATTACGCAACCTACATTTTAAGATGAGCAATTTACAAATTACTAAGGACAAATTTCTTTAAAATAATAAAATTTTAATTAAGATAAAGTTTATAACCTTTGCTTTAAAAAAATTTTTTGGACACAAATTTTGGAAATTTGCGTCTTTCGGTTAAAGTCGTATATCTATATATTGAACTAAGGCCAATTTTCCTTAAAGTAAAGAAACACATTTTTTTTGTTATTATTAATAATTTTAGCTATTTAGGCCTAAATTATTATTGAAATAAAACTCTTTTATTTCATATTGTCCCGACGTTTCTCCACTATTTGGTGGCTTTTTCAAGGGATTCGTCTATTTAAACAAAGATTTATAAAAATTTAATAACAATATTTCACAATACAAATATTAGCAAAACAACTTACAGAAATTCAAGTTTTTTGGTTACATTTGTATAAATATTCAAACACGTAACATAAATTAATTTAACGACACAACTTAATTTAAATATCACAGCTTATTTTATTGCACACATTTTTTATTTCAAGAAATCGTCCTTAAATTAACTGAAAGGTTGAATCTTTAAATTTAAGATAAAAGCGGTTCAAATATAGGCTAAGACTTTTTTTTAAGGATTTAGCATCTTTGGTTTAAAGATTTTTATTTTTGAATTAAGAAAACTTTTTGTACGTTGATGTATCCGTTATACTTTGGATTTTTAAAGTGTCATTTGTACGTGAATAGCTTTATGAATACACTGAAAAAACAGTAAACCCACCAGGAAGAAAACTTTTGATTAATTTTAGAAAATTTTGAATAGTTTTAGAAATTTTTAACTAAACAGTATTACAAGCGCTGGCATCACGCCGATGTCACAAAAATAAGTAAATATTTTTCGACAAATTCAAGAAAATTTATTAGACATAAATAATTTTTTTTCACTTTTTAAAGAAAATTTTGTAGTTTGAAGGAAAAAATTGGAGTTCAAAATTGCAAGAATGTCTTTAGTGACATACGAAGTTCATGATGGACGCTGTTGTAGTAAAATTTACAAATTTAAAGAAATAATGAACTATTTTGTGAAAAGTACGAATTTAGTAAAACTTTTTACTTCATTTGTGTATAATTTTTTCCCGTCTTTTAGTTCATTTAACTAACGTACGCAAAAAATTATTAGAGTAAATGAAACTTTCTCCAAATATAATAATTTCATGAATTAAAATATAGTTAAATTGGCTTTAGTGAAATAGTGAGTTCACTTTTTTTTGAGTGTATACAGAGAAAAGAGAATGAAAATTCGATAAATGGAATCTCTATCTTAATTTTAATTATATTTGTCCTACATTTAAAGCAACATAGGTCACTAAAAATTTCTATATTAAAGAAGCCGCATCTTTGGCTCGGAATCAATAACAAAATCCTTAAGGGAAGGTCAACATCTTTGGATCCAAGTAAACTTTTTTGAGTGTAGTGATAGGGATAAACTCGTTTTTGAAATGTAAGCAGTGAATACAGGCTTGAATAGATTTGGACACTAACCGTTAACTGACAATTATAATTTGTAAAAATACATATCACAAAAAAGACGTGAAATTGAAATAAAACTAGATATGTCGTTATATTTTTTTACATTTACTTCTGAAGTGACAGCTGATAATTCGAAAGACAGTAATAGTTATTTGATTTGTTCCTGTTAGTGATGAGATTGAATGAAATGTAAGAAAATCTGACAGGCAAACGTACATCTAAAATGTATGAAAATCAAAAACCAAATATATTTTAGAAACCGATTTAATAAATCGGTTTCGTTTCTAAGCATTGGGAAAAATTAATATCATATGCCTTGAGTAGTTGAAATTATGGGATTTTGACAAATTTTGTGTAGATTCGCGACGCTTTCTGCAAGCGTTAACACTTTTTTAAAAGAATTTGATAGCACATGAAGAAAGAACCTTAAAAGGACGAATAAACTAAACTTTGTTTCCTAAAATCAAGTACGAAAAACTCAAATTTAAAAGAGTTGTGTCCTAAAAGTATCCTTACTTTAATCCTCCGCTTCTTTGGAATCAATCATTAGTGTGAAGACAAAATCGTGGGAGCCACCCTGACATCCTTTTATTTCAGTGTTATCAAAACATACAAATATTATTGATATTTTCCCGCGCAAATGACTCAACAATTGAGAGACAAATCAACTTCTTGTCATTACGTTGGCTTCAACTGGGTCTTTATCTGAATTGTCTTTGGTTACATGCTGTTAAGTATTGATCCATATTTTCCACACATAGTGTACAATAATATTTCCTTAAAGAACAACTAACTCTTAAGAAATCTGAATAATTTCAATGAAGAGGACCTAATTTAATGGATTAACCACCAAGCACCCACACATCTTTAACTTTAATTGTTGTACATGCCCTGCTCGCTGAAGTCATACCAGAAGACCATCTAACATAGAAGTTATCGTTGATTTCCTTCTCTTCAACTGTAGACATGCAATTCATTTCTGCTCAAATACTTCTGAACAAACTATTTTCTGATTGTGTCTGTAGTATCGGGACTACCGCACACTCTTTGGCTTTCAAATCAGTTCATAGATGAAGTGCGGTGAAATCAATAGTTAAATGCAATTTTTCCCACTTTCGGTTTTGTGGTCGCACTTGCTGCGGATATCAGTGAAAAACTACAACATGCCATAACACTTGGAAGATAGAAGCGTAATGCAATTCAACACGTTTTTCCACAATAAGCACCATTCATTCATTTCCCTTTTGTCCCATTATTCCCACGTTTGTAGATTAGTAAGACGGAGAATTTATTTGTCTGTTCTTCTATTCATTTCAAAGGAACGTAGGAGTTTTTTTTTGTGGTATTGAAATCACAACTGATGACTGGGCTGACTTTATTCACAGGCAGAGATTTTAAGAGTAAACTTACTGTAGAAAAATAGAAACATACACTATAAAAAACAAGTTAGTAAAGTCTAAAGCCGACTATATTATACCTTTCACCACTATGTAGACCAAAATTTTTGATACCATTTAAACTCCTTCAAATTTTTGGAGGTTAAAACTCCCATACAAAAATATTTAAATCAGAACCGATTTGGAGAAAAATTTTTAAACTTCTACAAAATCTCTAGACTTTAAATTTTAATCGGCTAATGCCCTGAAACGTAACACAATTAAGTAAAAAATATGGGAAATATAAAGCTAAAGTCATTGTATTTATTGCACAAAAGTCCATTTATGATTTATCCGGCGAGGTATATGACAATTTGAGGAATTTTTATTTGCTCCTTAGCAGTGGTGATTTCACAAGGATATTTACAAAATTTCAAAGATAGGTGGTCAATTGTGGAGTTTGTGACAATATTTGGCCACATCGGGCGACATTTACACCAGCGGAACCTTATCTAAATCTTCTGTGGAAAGTATCAGGGACATCTTCGCTGGCGTTGCCTAAATCGGAAGAATATATGGCGCTTTTTCTAAATATGAACCGATTTGGATAAAATTCGATAGCGTTATATAGAATGTTAAATCTTTTTTCTGTGTAAAATAAAATCAATTGCAATAACTTCCGTTGAAATGGGTATAACATATGAAATTTTCTACCATATTTCCCTAAATTGAATTACATTTGGTACACGCAAAAAAATAATTCTTTCCTCCCAAACGAAATTTTAGACAAACAAAGTTCGTTTCTCATTTGCTTTTCGCTGTAAGGAAGTGTTTTTGGAACAAAAGTATATACTTTTTGCGATAAACGTTTATTCTTTTCCAGGATGTAAAAACAATTTCATAAAGACAAACTCAAAAAAAAACATTGTTTTCTTGCTAATTGCGTTTTCTCTCACAAATTTCTCACATCCCCGAGATTTTTTAGTTCTTAACACCTTTTCCTGTAATACCAACAATGTAGAAGAAATTATACGATTTTATAAATTTTTAAATTTTTTTTACCTCTCGCCTGGACGGAGAATCGAACCGGGGGCCATGCACTTTGTAAGTCATCACTTTGTGGTCATCAATAGATAAATATCCATATAAGTTATATTTATATAGCATAGCTTGCGGCGCCCACGAACCGAATAAACAAAGTCTATTTAACAGAAACAAACATTTAATTTGGCACGGTGGAGCAGTGGTTGCTGCGTCCGACTTGCATGCATGGTTCGATCCCTACTTCGACCAAAGTTTTTTTTTTTTTACATATATTCCAGATATGTTCGGAAGATTCCGAAAAAATGTTCAACATTACATTGCAGTATATTAAATTTTGAACTGTAAAATGTGTCTTATTAAAGACCTAAAGTCAGAAAAGAACAGTGTTTGATATAAACGAAATGGACTGTGTTGTTGTTTCAAAAATAACTTTTTTTATTGCAAAAATAAAAATTTTTAACAAACGAATTTTTTTGGTGATAAAAGTTTAAAATTTTCGAAGCAATTCAAAAAACTCTAACAAAAGAAAAACGTTTTCGGTACACGTTTTCCAAACGTTTTTTTTTCTTTGCGTATATACAATGTTAAAATCTTAATTCTACTCTTAGGGCAAGATTTCAATTAAATTGAAATGAAAATTTAGTCTCCTGTAGTTATATGAATCTAAATCGGTCGAAAGATATATATGGGAGCTATATCTAAATCTGAATCGATTTCAACGAAAATTAGTATTGACCATCCATTGTACTCTTTGTGCAAAATTTGAAGGAAATAAAGATAAAATTCTGGCCTCTAGGGCCATTAAATCCATATTAGGCGAAAGATATATATTGGAGCTATATCTAAATCTGAGCCGATTTCAACCAAATTTAGCACGGATTAGTAGAATATCAGTTCTACTCTCTGTGCAATATTTAATGTGAATTGGTGTTAAAATTTAGCGTATACGGTCATATGAGTCTAAACCGGGCGAATGATATATACACGCAAAGAAAAAACATGTTTGGACATGGTTGCCGCATCCATTTAATGCTTATCTAGAGCATGTAATTGTACCATGTAAGTGAGCATTCAATTTTTTTTACTTTTTCGCAGGGAAAAAAGTATTTTTATAAGTTACGTATAGACATGTCTAGAACCATTGCATGGCCATAATAACCATGTACATTGTTTTCGTGACCATTTATTTTTTTTACTTTTTTGCAGCGAAAAGAATTTTATAAAAACATTGAGCAGGTACATACGATTTTCATTTTGCGCGTCAGTCGTGTGTTGATTGTTACGGAATTACTGTATTTTGTGGTAATTTATTTATTCAGAAGTGGCACGTGGTTTTATGTGAATACAAAAAAGGGAAGTGTAATTGAAAAAATGTACCTGTTTTGTTCTGCATTTTGATATATTGTATAATTTATTTTTTATTTGCAGTTACATGATGTCCGTGTTGATACATTTGATGGGCACGAAGTAAATATGGAATTATTACTTATTGGTGAAATTGAACCAAAATAGAGTTTTAAAAATATGTGATGTTTGCTTGCACGACATTATACATACAAATAAACATTCTTTTGATTCAAACAAAATTCTTTTTATCAATATAATAACATTTTAGATGAGGACAATTTTATTTTTCTTAGAACCATTTTCACTGAGCCAACATGGTTGCAGGTGAAAATAATACATGGTCGCCGCAAAAATAGCTCCTATCATATTATTTTGCTCTTCGAATATGATTGTGGCAATCATGTTTCTTCTCTGCGTGTGTGGAAGCTATATCTAAATCGGAACCGTTTTCAACCAAATTTAGCAAGCATTGGAAGAATGTCAATTCTACTCTCTGTGCAAAATTTCACGCAAATCGGTAACTAACTTTGGAAGCTATATCTAAATCTGAACCGATTTCAACCAAATTTAGCACAATTAATAATACTTACTCCTTGTACAAAATTTGAAGGAAATCAGTACAAAACTCTTTTTTGACCATATAAGTGCACAGAGGATACAGATTGGTTGTGATAACCGAATTTATTGCCAACCTCCTTTTGGTAGTTGCAGATACTATCAGTTGGCAGTTGTGTCACCCGAATGATTCGGTCGATACAACTAATATCACATATTGTGTTGGTTGGGTCTGCCGACGACATTGGTTGTGTTTACCTTCATAATTCGGTTGTGTTGCCCAACCTTGATAATAGTCATGACCGAATTAAAAATCAATTACTTTCCAGTTAAATATTTTATTATATTTAAATATGTTTATAGTGGTACAAACTTTTCTAACTACAAGATATTTCATAACAAAAGATGAAAATTGATTTGTTTTTGCAATTAAGTTGTAAATCAGCTTATATATCCTTCGTTATAAATTGATCAAATTATCCAAACCGGCAAAAAAATCTTTGCTAAAAAAAAAACAAAAAACATCGATTAATAAATTGATTTGTAGAAATAAAAACGACAGAAAGATCGGCCTGGTCAAATCCTAAGTACCCTACACCATTCAGGACTTATAAAGGGACTGATCGGTAACATATTACATAAACATCTGGACCTGTTTCAAATATGGGCGTAAAATGGTTCGAGTCGGTTACTATCAGGAATTCCAACCAAACTGTTTTCTGTGTGTATAAACACAGACGGCAAACTTTAATCCGGTTTACGTGAAATTCTGCAGTGATAGTAAAATTGACATTATAGCTAGATACGCCAAATTTGGTCGTAATTGGAGCAGATTTAGATATATCTCTAATACACATCTTTCGCCCAATGACGACGGATGTCATAGTGTCGCTTCGGAAATTTTGAAATGTTGTACATAGATGGTATCGAAAATTTACATCTACAGAATGGTGCAGGGTTTAATATAGCCCACCCGCCCCACTTTAGACTTGCCTTACTTGTATACTCACCATCATTTTATTGTAACAAATTTATCATTCCGCTTGTAACGCAAACGAAATATCGATTTCCGACTATATAAACCTATATATGTTCTTGATCAGGGAGAAATTCTAAGACATATCCTTCTGTATTTCTGGCTGTGTGTCTGTTGTAAATATGCTATAACTTTCAATAATGAATTTACTGTGCTGAAATTTTACACAAACTCGTCTTTTGTCTGCATGCAGGTGAAGTTTGAAGATGGTTTTAATATAACACCATATAAAGTGATGCTCTGAGTTGGGTCCTTTAGCATCGAGACATCGCAATTTCGAGTTGCTTGAAAATTGAAATCTATAGATATTTTGAGGCCCGCAAATATGTGTATGGAATTTGGAGTGCGTCGGTCCAGTTTTTGGTATAGCCCCATATAGACCGATTTACCGCTCTGGCTTCTTGTGTTTCTCGAAACCGACATTTTTATCCGATTTTGTTGAAATTGGAAAATTAGAGTTAATTTGTTTTTTCCTAAAATTGGAAAAATTTGATTTATATTGGTATAGGTTTGATGTTGTTCTCATATACACCGGTCTCTCGAATTATCTTCTTCAGGGACAAGAAGGAGCACTGATCACACAAATTGCACGGGACTAGAAGTAAAACCGATCTGCTTGGGAGAGTAGATTTTACCTCTTACAAGGTTCAGGATCCAAGGTGAACCTCAACCTCCGAATTTATGTTTCATACATGCTAGAAGTGCGGCACAATGAGTTGAGTTCTATAAAAAATATTTCCAATACAAGCCATTGTTTTGAATTTCTTGCCCACATCCTCTTCACAGACCATCCTTGTTGTGTTACGATCACAAATAGCAGATAATATCGATATTTATTTGCCATTTTTTGTTTGTTTTAAAATTTCAAATAATACAAAACATTCTTCAACTTATTTTCATTAATACAAATGACATTTAAACAAGTATATACGGCCGTAAGTTCGGCCAGGCCGAATCTTATGTACCCTCCACCATGGATTGCGTAGGAACTTCTACTACACAGAAAAAAAAGTGTGTCGTAAATTTAAGAAGATTTTTACAATAATTTATTACAAGAATTTTCCAGAATTTTAGTTCATTTTTCGTATCTTCAACGAAAATTAACTACTCGAAAGGAAATTTTACAAATTCTAAGTAGCAATCGTTTAGTTCATGGCCTACAAAATACGATGGAAATTTCCTTAAAAAATTTCTTAACTGGTAGTTAAAAATTCGTTTGTTATGCTATAAAACTACTTGTGAAATGTAAAGTATTTTCTAAATAATAAGTGCAATTTACTATAAGATTTTTTTGTATGAGAAAATATTTTTTTACGAAAAATGAACTTGAAAGTGGATAGCAATTTCTTACTGACAATTCCTATGGTTAATAATTGTTGGTAAAAAATTTCCCAATGAAATATTTTTAGTTCACATGTAATTAAATTTATAGACATTTTCGTCAAAAATGGGTAGATATCATTTCATGAAGTTTTTGCTAAGTTTAAGTTAAACGTTTCATTGTTCTTATACTGATATGCATTTAAGAGAATTGTTTTTAGAGTAAATTATGGACAGATGCGATGAACTAATGCATAGTACAGAGATCTTTCTCGTCAAATTGGAATATGTTTAATGTAAAGATGATGTTACTTGAATTTTTTTGAGAGTGAGAGCATGCAATGCAATAATGAGAAATGGTAGCGAGTGATGGGGATGTTGTGTATATCTGAGCGTGGGGTTGTTTTTGTTCTTTCAGTGGTTTGTGTGTGTGTTTATTATTGGCGAATGGTTTATTTGTCTGGATGAGGTGTTGTTTTCAATGAAGGCACATGGGTTTTTGTTGTTGTAGGAATGTTTTGGTTTTGCTTGGTTTTGTTTGGCATGCTTCAGTTGTATAGTTGGCGTTGGCGTGGGCTGTTGCATCTTTTTAGCAAGTATGTAACAAGGGAATATAAAGGTATGGAATATTTTGGTTTTTAGACATATATTGGTGTTTGTTTATTAAAACTTTGAAATGAAAGTTATTAATATTTTAGCGATGAGATGTACGATGGCGAAGTGATGATCGGTAGCTTAGAAAAAAGTTATTAAGAATGTTCAATATTTAGGAAAAATGCTGAAATGGAAAGTATATTGAAATTGTTTTATCTAATTTAATTTTTATTATTCAATGTAAAAAATAAATATTCAATTTCAGAGTAACTCCTGATGAATTTGGAAAATTGTTTGTTACACCTCAGCGTATAGTTTAATGATAAATAGGTAAGACTTCTTTTTCAATGTGGTTTTCTTTTAAAAAATAATATTCTTTATGTATATTATTATTTGATAATTATTATTATTATTATTTTTAACAAGTTTCATGTTTTTCTTTGTTGTAAAAAAATATCTAAGTTAAGAGCAACCCCAGATGGAAATTTTTATATTTCTCCTCAGCGTATAACTTAATAGAGAAGTGGTAAGTTTTCTTTTAAAAATTTGCTTTCTTCTCACTAGAATATTTACGTTTTAATGACATTTTTATTGTCAAAAATTACAGGTTTTTAATACCTTATTTTAGTATTACTTTAATCAAATATTTTTGGAAAATTTTTGTTATTCTTTTTAAAATGTGGTTTTCTTTTAAAAAGGATATTTTTTATTTATATCATTATTTGCTAATTATTATTATTATTTTTTTTTTTTTTTGAAACTAGTTTAATGTTTTTCTTTGTTGTAAAAAAAAATTTAATTTCAGAGCAACCCCAAGATGGATTCGGGCATATTTTTATATTCCTCCTCAGCGTATAATTTAATAGAGAAGTGGTAAGTTTTCTTTTAAAATTTGGCTTTTTTTCACTAGAATATTTAAATTTTTATGACCTTTTTATTATCAAAATTACATGTTTTTAATACCTTATTTTAGTATTACATTAATCAAATATTTTTGGAAACCGATTTAATATTTTTATTGTAAAAACAAATATTTAATTTCAGAATAACAATTTGGAAACATTTTTATGAATTGGTAAGCTTTATTTAACATTCTTTTAACCAGAATATTTAGTTTTTTTATGCATACTATTTCTTTAATTAGATTTTTTGGAAACCAATTTAATGTTTTCTATTTAATGTAAAAAATAAATATTTAATTTCAGAGTATCCCCAAATGAATTTCGATAACTTTTTAACCTCAGCGTACAATTTAATAGAGAATTGGTAAGTTTTATATTAAAACTTTGGCTTTCTTTTGACAAGAATATTTATTGTATTATGTCCTTCATATCGATAACAACACAGTTTTATGAGTTAATATATTACTTAATTCATTATTTCTCTAATTGTTTCAGGTACAAACTTTATGAGGTACGTTTATCTAAGAAAAGTTGAATTCCTTACACCATTTAATAAAATGCCCCCAAATATGGCAAGTTACAAGTTAATTTAAAGAGATTAAAAATTATATTTTATTACATGTTAATTTTTAACAATTTTCATTATTCCTTCCATTTTTTTCAGCAAGATATGTGAATATACTAACGATGGATAAAAAACTGAGGAAAAGTCAAAATGTCGAAATAGCGAGTTAAAATAAACTACTTTCTTGTTCCACGTGGTCATAATTTTTATTCACAAAAACATTGTATTAAGAACTCTCATCATAAGTTTTTATAATAAAGTGCTTTTGCTTAAAGAAAGTTGAATTATAATGTATGAAAATTTTCATAATAGTAAAACGGGTTGTTGTTCCTTTAATTATTTAATTTCTCTGTACTGTGGAATGATTGATTTAAAAATAGTTTAGTCGTCGACATTTTAAGGAGACTGTTAACCACTTTTTATTATCGGGTTTCCCACAAAATAAGCAGGTAAACCAAAATAGTACTGACTTTTTAACTTGGTAGGGGTATATAAATCTTATGGTGTTGTAAAAATGAACTAAAATACAATGTTATAGATTAACTAAAAGTTAAGAGAATTATGAACTAGACAAGTTGAAAAAAATCTTAAGGGCTAAATCATGGTCAATATTACTACAGTTTAGTTCATTTTGCAATGGAAAAGGGTTCACTGTTTTTTCAGTGTAAAGGCTGTCATCCACAATCGAATTACTTGGGTTGCGATAACACTTGCCGATGGCAAGGTATCGTAAAACTTTTTAACACTGTCTTCTAAATTGTAAGTTAGCCCATACGGGGTATATATTAAACAAAAAAAAAGCCGATTAAATACGTATATAATCTAGTTTGACAAAATTTTCTATAGAAATAAAATTTTGACAAAACTTTCTATAGAAATGAAACCTTGACAAAATTTTCTATAGAAATAAAATTTTGACAAAATTTTCTATAGAAATAAAAATTTGACAAAATTTTCTATAGAAATAAAAATTTGACAAAATTTTCTATAGAAATAAAATGTTGACAAAATTTTCTATGGAAGTAAAATGTTGACAAAATTTTCTATAGCAATACAATTTTGACAAAAATTTCTATAGAAATAAAATGTTGACAAAATATTGTATAGAAATAAAATTTTGACAAAATTTTGTATAGAAATAAAATGTTGACAAAATTTTCTACAGAAATAAATTTTTTACAAAATTTTCTATAGAAATAAAATTTTTACAAACATTTCTATAGAAATAAACTTTTGACAAAACTTTCTATAGAAATGAAATTTTAACAAAACTTTCTATAGTAATAAAATTTGACAAAATTTTCTATGGAAATAAAGTTTAAGTAGATTACAAAATTTTCTATAGAAATAAAATTTTGAGAAAATTTTCTATGGAAATAAAATTTTGACAAACATTTGTATAGAAATAAACTTTTGACAAAACTTTCTATAGAAATGAAATTTTGACAAGACTTTCTATAGTAATAAAATTTGACAAAATTTTCTATGGAAATAAAGTTTTGGTAGATTATTTTTGGCAATATGGACCAATTTTTGTGTAATAAGTCATCGGCTATATATAACTAAAGACCGATATGGACCAATTTTTACATGGCTGTTAGAGGCCATATATTGACAAAATGTACCAAATTTCAACCGTATCGGATGACTTTTGCTCCTCCAAGAGGTTCCGGACGTCAAATCTGGGGACGGTTTATATGGGAACTATATATAATTATGGACCGATATGGATCAATTTTTGCATGGTTGTTAGAGACCATATACTAACACCATGTACCAAATTTCAACTGGATCTGATGAATTTTGCTCTTCTAAGAGGCTCCGGAGTTCAAATCTGGGGATCGGTTTATATGGGGGCTATATATAATTATGGACCGATATGGACCAATTTTTGCACGGTTATGAGAGGCCGTAAACTAACATCAGGTACCAAATTTCAACCGGATCGGATGAATTTTGCCCCTCCAAGAGGCTCCGGAGGTCAAATCTGGGGATCGGTTTATATGGGGGCTATATATAATTATGGACCGATATGGACCAATTTTTGCATGGTTGTTAAGAACCATATACTAAGACCACATAATAAATTTCAACCGGATCGGATGAATTTTGCTCCTCCAAGAGGCTCCGGTGGTCAAATCTGGGGATCGGTTTATATGGGAGCTATATATAATTATGGACCGATATGGACCAATTTTTACATGGTTGTTAGAGGCCGTATACTAACATCAGGTACCAAATTTCAACCGGATCGGATGAATTCTGCCCCTCCAAAAGTCTCCGGAGGTCAAATCTGGGGATCGGTTTATATGGGGGCTATATATAATTATGGACCGATATGGACCAATTTTTGCATGGTTGTTAGAGACCAAATACTAACATCAGGTACCAAATATCAATCGGATCGGATGAATTTTGCCCCTCCAAGAGGTTCCGGAGGTCAAATCTGGGGATCGGTTTATATGGGGGCTATATATAATTATGGACCGATATGGACCAATTTTTGCATGGTTTTTAGAGACCGTATACTAAGACCATGTACCAAATTTCAACCGGATCGGATGAATTTTGCTGCTCCGGGAGGCTCCCCAAGCCAAATTTGGGGATCGGTTTATATGGGGGCTATACGTAAACGTGGTCCGATATGGCCCATTTTCAATACCATCCGACCTACATCAATAACAACTACTTGTGCCAAGTTTCAAGTCGATAGCTTGTTTCGTTCGGAAGTTAGCGTGACTTTCACAGACGGACGGACAGCCGGACAGACGGACGGACGGATAGACGGACGGACATGCTTAGATCGACTCAGAATTTCACCACGACCCAGAATATATATATACTTTATGGGGTCTTAGAGCAATATTTCGATGTGTTACAAACGGAATGACAAAGTTAATATACCCCCATCCTATGGTGGAGGGTATAAAAATTCGAAATGTTATTCAGTTGTGAATCCTATATGAAAATGGTAACTGCTGAATGATAGTTGAGAATTTTCCTTACGGTTGGTCGTATCAACCAATTTGAATCAAAATTAATCAAATGAGGTAGGATTGGTTGCCACAACCAATTATCTTGTAGCACGACAGAAAATCTGTTAAAAATCTCAACTAATGGTTACAGGTATGACCAAATGCATGTAAGTACAGAAAATTGGTATAATCAACTTTTATTTATTTCTAAATACAGAATGTTCATAAATTCAACCGAATTCCAACTAATCTATTCTCTGTGTGTGAAAATCAGACAAAAATATATATGCAAGCTCTACCTAAATCTGAACCGATGTCAATGAAATTTGGTACAATTAATGATACTATTAAACGTACTCCTTGTGCTAAATTTGAAGCAAATCATGGCAAACCTCTGGCTTTTGAGGCCATATGAGTGTAAATCGGGCGAAAGATATATATGGGAGCTATATCTAAATCTCAACCGATTTGGCTGATATTTTGTATATCTTACGAAAGACCCAAGATATTTGGCTGTACGAAATTGAGAAAATACGTTGATAAATACGTCAATTATGACCAGATCGGTGAATAATATATGTCAGATATATCTAAATCTGAACCGATTTTTTTTCAAACTCAATAGCGATTATCTTTGAGCCAATGTTTAACTCTGTGCCAAATTTGAAGATGATCGGACTTAAACTGCGAGCTTTACTTTGCACACAAAATTATATATACAGACAGACGGACGGACAGAGAGACAGACGGACATCACTAAATCTACTCAGAATTTAATTCTAAGACGATCGGTATACTAAACGATGGGTCGCAGACTTTTCCTTCTTGGCGTTACATACAAATGCACAAACTTATTATTCCCTGTACCAGAGTAGTGGTGAAGGGTATAAATATTGTCGTGTGTATAAAGATTTCATGTCGTTGAAATAAAGCTTCTCTAAGTGGTTTCACTGCAATGTAGGACGGCGTTCGGACTCGACTATAAACAGGAGGTTGTCATTGAGCTTAACATGGAATCGGGCAGCACTCAGTGATAAGAGAGAAGTTCACCAATGTGGTATCACAATGGACTGAATAGTCTAAGTGAGCCTAATACATCGGGCTGCCACCTAACCTAACCTAACCTAACGTACCGGTATAGGAAAATATGGCCACATGTTACATAAAATTCTGTGATGCTTTCCCCATATTGTAGTCAAACCCTAAACACTGTATGCCAGACTTTCCAAAGAGCTGATAAATAAGGCTCCGACTTGTGTAAATGTCGCCCGATTTGTCCAAATAATAACTCACAACCCACAATTTATAAAATATCTTGGGATATATGTTATCTAGCCGATATCCTTGTAAATTATTTTTTTAATTTACTGTCAATTCATTTTTTAAGTGACACTATCATTTCTGTGATTGAAGACATTTCAATTAAAAAATTAATTTCATCAATTAATTTCGTGATTGAATCAGAAACATGTACATTTAATACATATGAATCGCCCAATGAATCATAAATGCACTTTTTCCATATTGCATAAAAATGGCTTAAGCCTTAATCATTCACATATTTTTTACTAACATTCAGATTTAAATATACGTATATTCCATTTTAGAGTTTTGTACAGCTCCCAATAAATTTGATTGATTCGAGATTGTACCAAAAATGTTCGTCTATGTTACTCTAAGGTGAACGATATAATATAGTCGGGACATATCACGCTTATTTACTAACCGATCGTTTTAAAATTTAACAATATGTAGCTTGTGGTTATGCCCTTGAAGTCTGCAAAATCGGTTCAGATTTAGATATAGCTCCAATATATATATGTATCGCCCGATTTTCCCAAATTTGGCCATAAAAGCCTTATTTATTAAGCGATCTTACTCAAACGTGGCTTACTCTAATCTTTTATGGTACTGACAATATGTGCTAGAAATAATCGAAATCGGTTCAGATATTGATATAGCTCCCATATATATGTATCGCCCGATTTTGCCAAATTTGGCCGTAAAACCCTTATTTATCAACCTATCTTACTCAAAGTTGGCTAAATGCAATCTTCTATAGCTCTAACTGTATGTGCGAAATTTCATCGAATTCGGCTCAGATTTATATATAGCTCCCATATATATGTATCGCCCGGTTTTGAAAAATGTGCCCCTAATAACCTTATTTTTGACCATAGGGGCCTCATTTATCAACTGATCATACTCAAATTTTACACAAGGTAATCTCCTGTGGTATCAATCATACCTGCAAAATATTATACAAATTGGTTCATATTTAGATATCGGTCCCATAAATATACATCGCTCGATTTTGTCATATTTGGTCATAATACTCTTATTTATTAATCTATGTTATTCATATTTCAAATTTTGATGTACTAGCTGATCGTATTTAGACTTACATGTAGCTCTTATATAATAATATTGCCCGATTTTTGCAAATTTGGATTTATTACCCACAACTAATTGAGCGATTTCCTCTTTTTTAATAATGGACTCAATATTAGTGGCATACTAACTTTTTTGGTGCAAAATAAACTATAGCTCATAATACTAGACATTTCTGCTCAGATTGTGACAAGACTCCCGTAAACATGTACCCCCATTATGTTCTCCAAAACATATACCAATGCTACCCCACAAATGCTTATGTTTACTAATTCAGTAGGGGTGGTTTAGGGATGATATAGTCGGCCCCGCCCGACTTTCTACTTTACTTACTTGTTACTTACCTGCGAAATATCATCGAAATCAGTTCAGATTTATATATAGCTTCCATACATATGTATCAAAATTTGTATGTAAAATCCTTATTTTTTAACCGATCTCTCTCAAAGTTGGAAAAATATATCCTCTATTGTACTTACTATATCTGCAATGAATAAATGAAATCAGTTCAAATTTAGATGTGGCTCCCATATATATTTATCGCCTGATATTCAAAAATTTACCCTTTATAACCGTATTTTTGATCATAATACCCTCAACCAAACCTGCAAAATATCATAAAAATCGGTTAAATTTTCAATTTCTCATATATATGTATCGCCCGATTTTAACAAATTTTGCATAATACTCTTATTTATTAAACAATGTTACTCAAATTTCAAATTTGGAGGCATAAGCCGAGCTTATTTAGGTTAGGTTAGGTGGTAGCCCGATGTATCAGGCTCACTTAGACTATTCAGTCCATTGTGATACCACATTGGTGAACTTCTCTCTTATCACTGAGTGCTGCCCAATTCCATGTTAAGCTCAATGACAAGGGACCTCTTTTTATAGCCGAGTCCGAACGGCGTTCCACATTACGTTGAAACCACTTACACTGAAAAAAATATTGTCGTGAGGTCAAAGATATCATGTCTTTCAAATACAAATGCAAATTTTGCTTAGCATAGAAGACACATTTCTCTAATATAAAGTTTTTTTCCTTGTCCAAAAGTCGATAAACTCTTCAATGAAGTTGTATTGTCCTTATAATTAAGTGATTTGACTTAAAAATGGGTATCATAACATGAAAGAAAAAAATTTTGGGCTAGGTTAGGTTAGGTTAGGTTATGTGGCAGCCCGATGTATCAGGCTCACTTAGACTATTCAGTCCATTGTAATACCACAGTGGTGAACTTCTCTCTTATCACTGAGTGCTTCCCGATTCCATGTTAAGCTCAATGACAAGGGACCTCCTTTTTATAGCCGAGTCCGAACGGCGTTCCACATTCCAGTGAAATCACTTAGAGAAGCTTTGAAACCCTCAGAAATGTCACCAGCATTACTGAGGTGGGATAATCCACCGCTGAAAAACTTGTTGGTGTTCGGTCGTAGCAGGAATCGAACCCACGACCTTGTGTATGCAAGGCGGGCAT
This sequence comes from Haematobia irritans, assembly GCF_050003625.1. Classification (NCBI taxonomy): domain Eukaryota; kingdom Metazoa; phylum Arthropoda; class Insecta; order Diptera; family Muscidae; genus Haematobia; species Haematobia irritans. The sequence continues at coordinate 125,797,919 of NC_134397.1, forward strand.
GCTAACCATTGCACCACGGTGGCTCCCTTGGGCTAAGGTCAACTTGACTTTACTAATTCAGAAAAATTCTTTAAATTTAATGAAATTGTCTTTAAATTTGTTGTCTTTTTGCATCTTGACTACAAAGCAAAAAAAATCGTTCAAATATTGGACATGTTTTTCAACACTTTATTTTAAAGACGTCTTTTACTTGAAACATACCATAATTTCTACTGGAAGTCGAGTCAGAATTTGGAAAATAAAGTTGTCGTTATCTCGTTTTTAAACGACTTTGAGAGCATATGAAGAAAACCTGAAATCTGAATCTGAAAAAGAGAAAAATTAAAATTTGCTTCCTAGAAGCAAGTACACAAAACCCAAATTGAAACGAGAATTGTGTCCTAAAAGTATCCTTACTTGCATTCTCCGCACGCACAGAAAAAACATGTTTGGACATGGTTGCCGCATCCATTTAATGCTTATCTAGAGTATGTAGTTGATAACAAAATTTTTGTTATCAATATAATAACATTTTAGATGAGGATACTTTTATTTTTCTTAGAACCATGTTCACAGAACCAACATGGTTGCAGGTGAAAATGTAACATGGTCGCCGCAAAAATAGCTCCTATCATATTATTTTGCTCTTCGAATATGATTGTGACAATCATGTTTCTTCTCTGCGTGCGCTTCTTTGGCTCGGAATCAATACCATAATTTTTAAAGTAAAGACAAAATCTTTGGAACCGGGCATGTTTTTTTTCAGTGTAGAGAAGCTTTAAAACCCTCAGAAATGTCACCAGCATTACTGAGGTGTGATAATCCACCGCTGAAAAACGTGTTGGTGTTCGGTCGAAGCAGGAATCGAACCCACGAGCTTGTGTATAGACACATTGTGTCTTTGGCAAATATGCTCAGGGTGGGCTCTTGAGTCGATATAGCGATGTCCGTCTGTCCGTGAACACATTTTTGTAATCAAAGTCTAGGTCGCAGTTTTAGTCCAATCGACTTCAAATTTGGCACAAGTACGTGTTTTGGCTCAGAATAGATCCCTATTGATTTTGGAAGAAATCGGTTCAGATTTGGATATAGCTCCCATATATATATTTCGCCCGATATGGACTTATATGGCCCCAGAAGCAGGAGTTTTACCCTAATTTACTTAAAATTTTGCACAAGAAGAACAATTAGTACTATAGTCAAGTGTGCCAAATTTTATTGAAATCGGTTCAGATTTAGATATAGCTCCCATATATATCTTTCGCCCGATATGGACTACTACGGTCCCAGAAGCCAGGGTTTTACCCCAATTTGGTTGAAATTTTGCACAGGGAGTAGAATTAGCATTGTAGTTATGCGTGCCAAATTTGGTTGAAATCGGTTCAGATTTAGATATAGCTCCCATATATAGCTTTCGCCCGATTTCCAGTCATATGACCACAGAGGCCAATTTTTAATTCCGATTTAGTTGAAATTTTGCACAGGGAGTAGAATTAGCATTGTTGCTATGCGTGTCAAATTTGGTTGAAATCGGTTCAGATTTAGATATAGCTCCCATATATAGCTTTCGCCCGCTTTAGACTCATATGACCACAGAGGCCGATTTTTAACTCCGATTTAGTTGAAATTTTGCACAGGGAGTAGAATTAACATTGTTGCTATGCGTGCCAAATTTGGTTGAAATCGGTTCAGATTTAGATATAGCTCCCATATATATGTTTTTCTGATTTCGACGAAAATGGTCAAAATACCAACATTTTCCTTGTAAAATCGCCACTGCTTTGTCGAAAAGTTGTAAAAATGACTCTAATTTTCCTAAACTTCTAATACATATATATATCGAGCGATAAATCATAAATAAACTTTTTCGAAGTTTCCTTAAAATTGCATGAGATTTAAACGTTTCCCATATTTTTTACTAACATTGTGTTCCACCCTAGTGCATTAGCCGACTTAAATTTTGAGTCTATAGATTTTGTAGAAGTCTATCAAATTCTTCCAGATCGAGTGATATTTAAATGTATGTATTTGGGACAAACCTTTATATATGGTATCGAAAATTTAGATCTACAAAGTGGTGCAGGGTATAATATAGTCGGCCCCGCCCGACTTTAGACTTTCCTTACTTGTTTAATAATGGACTTAATATTAGGTATAAAATCAAGAATAGGTCCTAAAATCTGGCATTTCTCTTCAGATTGAAATAGAGCTCACATAAATATGTACCCTTAATTTTTATAAATATGCAACTATGCTTTATCTCTCAAGATATAGTCGGCACCGCCCGAATTTCTACTTTACTTACTTGTTTTGTATTATATTTAATTTAATATGAATAATTCTGAACCATGTACCCCGATATTGTAATCACCAACTGTAGGACTGCAAGATAAAATTTGTTTTGTATTCTTTAATAATATAGTGCAAGAGAACAAAACCAAGCACTATCATTTGATTTAAGATATAAATAATTTATTTCCTTATTTTTGAAAATTTCTACCTCAGTACTTAACATACAATTTATTCAAAATTTCTATACTCTGTACTTTTATCTCTTAAAAATTAATGTTGCAAATATTAAATCATGCGGCAAAAGCCAATGAATCATGGATTTCAGAATATGAGTTCTGGCATGATTTATTAAGTGCTACTCATATCATCGTTTGCTGGGAATGTTCTATAAAAAAATAATCCTACTGGCATGTGTGCCAAAACACGTGTTGGAAAAAGGTTGTATATCGTCAATGCATGGATGCATATTCGATGATACTTTAGCCGAAATAAAATCAAAAACAAAAAAAAACAGGATTTAATGACTTTGTCTTGTGTAAGCCCATGAAAGTGTTCAAGCGTAACGAATAACTTTATTTAAAGGTTGGTAATTAATTTGAATATAGGTTACACACATGCAGACATGGTTGCACAAAACACATGCATTGTATAACACATACGATACACACTCACTCTGACATAGTTACTACAACCATTTGCAAAGTGCAGCAAACAATTCGAAATTAAATTTACACTGCTCTTCCCGATAGAGTTAGTTTGCGATACCTAGTCCTTATATCACGGTGCATATATATGCATTTGTGAGATAGAGAATAACTTTGAGTTTATGTACACGGTGGCTGATATATAATGCAACATAGCAAAGTGCTATATTATTTATTTATTTTTTTTGTTTAAAAGCAAAAATGTCGGAAATAACAGCAAATTTTAGAATCAATTTAGTACTGTTCGATTTGGCTGCACTGAAAAAAAATATTGTTGTGAGACCAAAGATTTGTGCTACAAAATTTTGTTCTTGTTCAAAAGTCGATAAACTTTTCAATGAAGTCGTTTTATCTTTACAATTAAGTAATTCGACTTACAAATGGATATCTTTCCATGAAAGAAAATTTTGTTCGTCTAAGCTCAACTTGGCTTTAATAATTCTGAAAAATTCTTCAAAATTAATGAAATCGTTTTTGACTACAAAGCAAAAAAGCTTTCCCAAATAAATGTTTTCAATAATTTATTGTAACCCTTTCACTACCGAAATAAACATAATGTTAAAAACTTTAACTTCTCTTCTGTTTTTACTAGTAATAACAGCATGGAAAAAAATTTTCATTTTGAGATCCTACCTCAATTACTTCAAGAGCTATATGAGCTTGTTCTGAAAACTTGATTCTTGAATGGCCTTACAAAAAGAAGCGCTATTTGGCCTATAATATCTTTCAAAATGTGAGAAAAAATACAAAAAAGAACCCGAAAAAGTATCAGCTATAGTTTTTTATAAATGTCCATTTACTAGAGACATACAGTACAAATTGTCTCAAATTTTCATATTTTTCGTTTATTGTTAAAGAAATTTATAAAAATGTATTTTAGTGCTCACCAATATGGAAAATATTTATAACTTATTTAGATTAAAGCCTCTACTTTAAAATAACATCGAGAAATAAAACGAAACTAAGTGGAAAAATAGAATTTGGTGTCTTTTTCGAATGTCCTTCTAAGTGGACATCGGTAGTGAAAGGGTTAAAGACGTAATTCACTTAAAACACAGCATAATGTATACTTGAAGTCGAGTCTTATCTTGTAAATGTAAGTTGTCGTTAACACACTTTTAAAGGACTTTGATAGCAAATGAAGAAAAAAAGCTGAAGACACGAATAAACTAAAATTTGTGTCCTAGAATCAAGTACGCAAAACTAAAATTTAAAAGAGAATTCTGTCTTAAAGGTATCCTTACTTCAATTCTCCGCTTCTTTGGCTCGGAATGAATACCAAAATCATTGGTGTAAATACACAACCGTTGCAACCGAGCATAGGTTTTTTCAGTGTACCTTTAGCAAAAATTATGGTCTTGAAATGTCCAACGAAGCCATCACCTGAGACCTATCGTTTAGTATACCGATCGTCTTAGAATTAAATTCTAAGTTGATTTAGCGATGTCTGTCTGTGTGTCTGTATATATAGTTTTTGACGCTCTTCCAAATTTTGCACTGAATTAACATTTTAGCAATATGTGCCAAATTTGTTTAAAATCACTTAATATTTAGAAATATCTCCCATATATACACTGAAAAAAATATTGTCATGAGGCCAAAGATTTCATGTGCTTAAAATACGAATGCAAATTTTGCTTAGCATAGAAGACACATTTCGCTAATATAAACTCTGTTTCCTTGTCCAAATGTCGATAAACTCTTCAATGAAGTCGTATTGTCCTTATAATTAAGTGATATGAATAAAAAAAATGGGTATCATAACATGAAAGAAAAAATTTTTGGGAGAAGGTCAACTTGACTTTAATAATTCAGAAACATTTTTTTAAATTTAATGATATTATCTTTAAATTTGTTGTCTTTTTGCATCTTGACTACAAAGCAAAAAATCGTTCAACTATAGGACATGTTTTTCAAAACTTTATTTTAAAGAAGTTTTTCACTTGAAACATAGCATAATGTCTACTGGAAGTCGAGTCTTAATTTGGAAAATAAAGTTGTCGTTAACTCGTTTTTAAAGGACTTTGATAGCATATGAAGAAAAAAAGCAGAGTAAGCGAAAAATTAAAATTTGCTTCCTAGAAGCAAGTACACAAAATCCAAATTTAAAAAAAAATTGAGTCTTAAAAGTATCCTTACTTGTATTCTCCGCTTTGGCTCGGAATCAATGCCAACATTGTTAAAGTAAATTAAGTATGAAGTTCTCCAAAATTCTCCATTACCAGTACAATTGTAAACTTTTTATTACAACAAACTTAACAGTTTTATCTACACACAATCGAGATATTATATGCGAAAAATTATAGATTTTAGATCACATGGTACACATAAAACTATTGAAAGTTCTCCGAATAATAACAAGAATATAATGCACTGAATATGACTATTGTTCATCAAAATCGACCAAGTGTCTTTGTTTACTTATCAGATGAAGTATAAAACTGTCATACGTGTATTTACAATTACAAAATTAATGGGTAGCTCATAGTTGTTTGACTTTAAAACAGGTGTCCTCATGTAGGGAAAGAGGGCGGTAATGGGTTAATTCAATTGGGTTCAGAATTAGATAAAGCCTCCATACCTATGTTCTTGCGGTTTAGGCAAAAATGGCCGAAATACCCACATTTAATAAAAACATTCTATGAAGATTTCCCCATATTGTAGCCACATCCAACGCCCACTGAACGGTTCAGATTTAGATAAGGCTCCAACTTGTGTAAATAACGCACAATTTGAACAAATAATATATCACAATCCGTAATTGAGCACCTATCTTGGCGATATCTAGCCAATACTTTTAAGTACCAAAAATTGTAAAAATGCATCAAATTGTCCTATATCTCTAATACATATGTATATATATCCCCCAATACTCAGAAATAAGTGAACCCACCATAAAAAAGAATGTAGGTTTAAATTGGAAAATTCTAACCAAAATACTTTAGTAATTGCAACATGATGCAAATTAGTTAATATGTTTTGTCAAATGAAGAAAATTTATTCAAAATAATAAATTGTCTTTTATTGTTTAGTAAAATTTCATATTTTGGAAGAAAAAATTGGAATTAAAATTTGTTAAAATATTTTTAGCGCTATATGAAGCTCTAGACAGAAGCTCTAGTAAAATGTGAACTATTTTCATACACTGAAAAAAATATTGTCATGAGGTCAAAGATTTCATGTCTTTAAAATACGAATACAAATTTTGCTTAGCATAGAAGACGCATTTCTCTAAAATAAAGTTATTCTCCTTGTCCAAAAGTCGATAAACTTTTCAATGAAGTCGTATTGTTCTTATAATTAAGTGATTTGACTTAGAAATGGGTATCTTAAGATGAAAGAAAAAATTTATAGGCTAAGGTCAACTTGACTTTAATAATTCAGAAAAATTCTTTAAATTTAATGAAATTGTCTTTAAATTTGTTGTCTTTTTGCATCTTGACTACAAAGCAAAAAATCGTTCAAATATAGGACATGTTTTTCAAAACTTTATTTTAAAGAAGTTTTTTACTTCAAACATAGCATAATTTCTACTGGAAGTCGAGTCCTAATTTGGAAAATAAAGTTGCCGTTAACTCGTTTTTACAGGACTTTTATAGCATATAAAGAAAAAAAGCTGAGAAAGCGAAAAATTAAAATTTGCTTTCTAGAAGCAAGTACGCAAAACCTAAATTTAAAAGAGAATTGTGTCTTAAAAGTATCCTTACTTGTATTCTCCGCTTCTTTGGCTCGGAATCAATACCAAATTTTTTAAAGTAAAGACAAAATCTTTGGAACCGAGTATGCTTTTTTTTCAGTGTATTTAGTAAAAGTGTGTACTTCATCTGTATAAAACTTTTTCTTGAATATTCCAATTTAGAGTTTTCTACAGCTCCGAAAAAATTTGAGGTGGTACCAAAAATTTTGGCATACACGGTGGTCGACCTCGCCATTCTTTAGACTTTACTTACATGTTTTTCAATCAATTTAGCCTTGGTGAAGAGTCGACCTCGCCATCCTTTAGACTTTACTTACATGTTTTTCAACAAGTCTAGACCTTATTTTCTAGGATCATTTCTAGTATTGTTAGCATTTTTCCGTCCATTTCTTGAACGTGATGCAAGACTGTCACACCGAAAAAATCTTGCGCGGTTCCATAGATTTTGATTGCGAGCAAAAGAAGTGGAGAATTGAAGTTAAGATACATTTAAGACACAATTCCATTTTTAAGTCAAACCACTTCATTGAAAAGTTTATCAACTTTTGGACATTACATCAGATAAATGCGTCTTCTATGCAATGCGACATTCACATTCGTAGTTTAAGCACATGAAATCTTTGACATCATGACAATATTTTTTCAGTGTACGCTCACGCACCATTACCATCGGTGGCGCTTGAATTCTTTTATCTAATCGAAGCTGTATATTATTAGCAGCCTTCTTTGGCAAGTGAACCCGATCTTTTTGTTTGTTCACATACTGCTCTATATCGAATGGCTTCTCATCCGAGCAACCTAGCAAACCAAATTCAGTAACTGGCTGCTTCGTGTAAACAAAGCTATTGCCTCTTCTAGCGTTTTTTTCGCATCTTGTCCAAGCTTATTTTTCAATATGTGTTGTGTTCGTTGTCGCGATATGTTCAACTCACAAGCATGTATTCTATAACTGAGATGTGAATTTCGATCAAATCTGGCCGGATTATTTCTAGGGTTGTCACCGTTTTTTCCTCCACTTTCTGGACGCGACGCAACACTGCCAGTATCACGTTATCACATTAAAATGCTGAAGGGCTCTAACGATAGTTATTTGTGGGTTTCCAGACAAATATGAAGCAATCACAATGCCATACTTCAATTCCATCGCGAACAACTTTATTTATGAGCGCAATAGATCAAAATCCTTATGTGAGTTTGTAAGCAATAAAATTAACTGTCACCAGAATAAATCTGTCTGTCGTCAGACGAGTGTTTTAGAAATGAATCAAATCTAAAGTTGGTTGCAATACATATCAGCAACCCTATATGCACGTGTGTGTCTGTGTGTCTACGTCTAGCAATGCATATGAGTATTTTGTAATTTATTGAGATGGAGTTTTTTGTTGTCATAACAAATTATGGCTGCTATCTGTGAATATTGATCTTTTGGCTCAGTTCAAGCATTGTTTGCAACATCATATCCAATATCATATTTCACTATCGATAAGCATCACTTCATATTTTCAACACAGCATCACACTTTTCACAACCAGGCACATTCAACATGCACAAACACACACATACCCATATTTGCATTCACTCAAAGTTTCGAAAAAAAAAAAAACGCATATTAAAATCTACCAATTCTCCAATAGTTTTTCTCCACTCATATGTATGGATGTGAAACTCACAGTGTTTGTGTTCTAAAAACACAAAAGTGTCTAAAAGTGAATGCATTACAAACACTCGATGCAAACACACTACCATTCTTCTAAAGTGATCCATACACACACGGATATACACATTCCTATGGTAATGCTTAACCATAAACAAATACGTATAACCCAATGAAATGTGAGAGAAAGATTTCGTTCATGGGTTTGTATGCAAGTGTTTGAGAGTTGTGTGCATACGAATACAAAAATATACAGTAGACTTACATTTGGTCGTTTTGTAAGGATTTACAACACGCATTACTACACATACTCACGTACACTTGAGAATACTCAGCTAAGACGTATGCAGGCATGTATTCTTATAGATTTGCTTACTTCTCTATAGTGGAGGCATTTTCTGCTCTTTTGAGTATCTACATTCAAATGCATACATATGTGTGCTTGTATGTTGCTAGGGATGTTAAAATGCCGAAACTCTTCTTAAATGTTTGACTTCTGCTCTCAAAGAATAACCGGTTCCATGTTCTTTGTAAATCACAAAATATGTGCTTATCTCAAATACTGATTTTATGGCCTGTTCCTGTATATCGAAAGAAAGCTTTCTTTCGTATTCCAAACGAAAGAAAATTGAGTTTTGTTCTCCTATTTCGAAAGGCAAGTCACTTCATATTATGTTGTCGAGCAATAAACGAACATATTCAATAAGTGTCAAGAAAAAAGTAAAAACATTGTTAACATTTGAATGAATTCTCAGGCCAAAAATTTGAGAATACTCAATGTATTCTCATACAAACGAAACGAATTTTCAACAAGTATATACGTATGTCCGTATGTTCGGCCAGGCCGAAGCTTATGTACCCTCCACCATGGATTGCGTAGAAACTTCTACTGAAGCCGATGGCAAGGTATACGTATATAATTAAGTTTAAAGTTTCTATAGAAATAAAATTTTGACAAAATAAAATTTTGACAACGTTTTCTATAGAAGAAAAATTTTGACAAAATTTTCTATAGAAATAAAATTTGGAAAAATTTTCTATAGAAATAAAATGTTGACAAAATTTTCTATAGAAATAATATTTTGACAATGTTTTCTATAAAAATAAAATTTTGGTAGATTATTTTTGGCTCGAGTGGCAACCATGATTATGAACCGATATGGACCAATTTTTGTGTGATTGGGGATCGGCTATATATAGCTATAGACCGATATGGACCAATTTTGGCATGGTTATTAGCGGCCTTATACTAACACCACGTTGCAAATTTCAACCGGATCGGATGAATTTTGCTGCTCCAAGAGGCTCCGGAGATCAAATCTGGGGAACGGTTTATATGGGGGCTATATATAAATATGGACCGATATGGACCAATTCTTGCGTGTTTGTTAGAGACCATATTCTAACACCATGTTCCAAATTTTACCGGATCGGATGAATTTTGCTCCTCCAAGAGGCTCCGGAGGACAACTCCATGTATCGAATTTCAGCCGGATCGGATGAAATTTGCTCCTCTAAGAGGCTCCGGAGGTCAAATCTGGGGGTCCGTTTATATGGGGGCTATACGTAAAAGTGGACCGATATGGACCAATTTTTGCATGGTTGTTGGAGACCATATACTAACACCATGTACCAAATTTCAGCCGGATCGGATGAAATTTGCTTCTCTTAGAACAATCGAAAGCCAAATTTGGGGGTCCGTTTATATGGGGGCTTTACGTAAAAGTGGACCGATATGGACCAATTTTTGCATGGTCATTAGAGAACATATACCAACACCATGTACCGAATTTCAGCCTGATCGAATGAAATTTGCTCCTCTAACAGGCTCCGGAGTTCACATCTGGGGATCGGTTTATATGGGGGCTATATAATTATGGAACGATGTGGACCAATTTTTGCATGGTTGTTAGCGACCATATACTAACACCATGTACCAAATTTCAGCCGGATCGGATGAAATTTGCTTCTCTTTGAGCAATCGCAAGCAAAATTTGGGGGTCCGTTTATATGGGGGCTATACGTAAAAGTGGTCCGATATGGACCAATTTTTGCATGGTTGTTGGAGACCATATACCAACACCATGTACCAAATTTCAGCCTGAACGGATGAAATTTGTTATTTTTAGAGCAATCGCAAGCCAAATTTGGGGGTCCCTTTATATGCGGGCTATTCGTAAAAGTGGACCGATATGCACCAATTTTTGCATGATTGTTAGAGACCATATACTAACAGCATGTACCAAATTTCAACCGGATCGGATGAAATTTGCTTCTCTTAGAGCAATCGCAAGCCAAATTTGGGGGTCCGTTTATATGGGGCTATACGTAAAAGTGGCCCGATATGGCCTAATTGCAATACCATCCGACCTACATCAATAACAACTACTTGTGCCAAGTTTCAAGTCGATAGCTTGTTTCGTTCGGAAGTTAGCATGATTTCAACAGACGGACGGACGGACATGCTCAGATCGACTCAGAATTTCACCACGACCGAGAATATATATACTTTATGGAGTCTTAGAGCAATATTTCGATGTGTTACAAACGGAATGACAAAGTTAATATATCCTATGGTGGAGGGTATAAAAATATAAAAACCAACGTTCATTCGAATTCGAGTGACTGCCTTTCTTTCGAATGGGGTTTCGTTCGATATACAGGAGCAGGGCATTAAACCCCATATGGTATGCCGATAGACTCAGATCCTTCTCCTCAGCATAAAGACTCTATTTCAACTGCATAAAAACTGTATTTTCCTGTCAAATAAATGAGATAAAATAAATATATAAACATTGAGCCTAATAAAATTTTAAAAAGTGGTAGATGCCTTTCCCGATCTCATACCGGAAAATGAAGCACTTGTCAATTTCATGTAAATTCAATTTTTTTTACTTTAAAAGATCAGCAACGAAAGAGCTTTAGTAACCACACTCCCTCTGAATTAAAAAAAAAAAAAAAAACGGAGAAGTCTAGATTTTGTTATATTCTATTAAAAACACGTACGACACCTTCTCCAAAATTTCAAGAAATCTGGAGAGGTTCCGCCGGTCAAATCTGAGGATAGGTTTATATGGGGGCTATATAATTATGGGACAAGGTGGACTATTTTTGTGGTCAGTAGAGAGCATATACACACATCACTTACCAAATTTTAGTCGGATTGGATGCAAATTGCTGGTTTTTATGGATGCCATATATAATTATGAACTGATTTGGACATATCATAACATGATTGTTAGAGTGAACATATATCACGCACCTTCAAGAGGCTCCGTAAGTCAAATCTGGGGATTAGTATATATGGATGCTATATAGGCAGCCTGTATTACTTGTACAAATTTTGAAGTTGTTAGCTTGTTTCTTTTGAAAGCTAGCTTCCCTCAAAAGCAAATATGAAAAAATTAAGTTCCTACTCAAAACAAAAAAATTTGAGGAGTCTAGATTTTGCTCTACTCGTTTCAAAAAGGGATGTCACCTTCCCCGATCAAATAGCGAAAAGTAAATTATGAGATTTTTATCTAGAGACCACCCAAGAAGAATGTCACCTTCCCCGATCAACTAGCGAAAAGTACACAATGGGATTTTTGTCGAAAGACCACTCTCCTTTCCAGAAAATCGGGGGACTTCTCTTTAAGTTCCCTCCTCGTTCAGACATCAAACAATTATATACGGCCGTAAGTTCGGCCAGGCCGAATCTTATGTACCCTCTACCATGGATTGCGTAGAAACTTCTACTAAAGACTGTAATCCACAATCGAATTACTTGGGGTGTGATAACTCTTGCTGATGGCAAGGTATCCTAAAATTTCTTAACATCGTCTTCCAAATTGTAAGTTAGTCCATACGTGGTATATGTTAGACAAAACAAGTGTATACGGCCGTAAGTTCGGCCAGGCCGAATCTTATGTACCCTCCACCATGGATTGCGTAGAAACTTCCACGAAAGACTGTCATCCACAATCGAAATACTTGGGTTGTGGTATCTTAAAACTTCTTAACATCGTTTTCTAAATTGTGAGTTAGTCCATACGTGGTATATATTAGACAAAAAAGTTATGTATAGTTAAGTCTACAAATAATTACGAATCGATATGGACTTTTTGCACGGTACGTAGAGAGCCAGAATTGAAATATGGGGGTCGCTTATATGGGGGCTATATACAATTATGAACTTGATATGGACCAATTTTTGTGTGATTGTAAGTCGCTTTATCTGATAGACCGATATGGCATCGTTGTTAACGATCATATACTACCACAATGTACCAAATTTCAACTGACTCGGATGAAATTTGCTCCTCCAAGAGGCTCCAAAACCAAATCACGGGATCGGTTTATATGGGGCAATATATGATTACGGACTGATATGGACCACTTTTGGCATGGTTGTTAAATATCATATACGATCACCACTTACCAAATTTCAAGCAGATCGGATGAATTTTGCTTCTCCTAAAGGCACCGGAGGTCAAATCTGGGGATCGGTTTATATGGGAGCTATATATAATTATGGGCTGATACGAACCAATTCATGCATGGTTGTTGGATACCATATACTAACATCACGTACCAAATTTCAACCGAATGGGAAGAATTTTGCTCTTCCAAGGGGCTCTGGAGGTCAAATCTGGGGACCATATATGGGGGCTATAAATAATTATGAACCGATGTGGACCAATTTTTGCATGGTTGTTAGAGACCGTATACTGACATCATGTACCAAATTTCAGCCGGATAGGATGAAATTAGCTTCTCTTAGAGGCCTCGCAAGCCAAATCGGGGGATCGGTTTATATGGGGGCTATATATAATTATGGACCGATTTGGACCAATTTTTGCATGGTTGTTAGAGACCATATACTAACATCATGGACCAAATTTCAGCCGGATCGGATGAAATTTGCTTCTCTTAGAGGCCTCGCAAGCCAAATTTGGGGGTCCGTTTATATGGGGGCTATACGTAAAAGTGGACCGCTATGGCCCATTTGCAATACCATCCGACCTACATCAATAACAACTACTTGTGCCAAGTTTCAAGTCGATAGCTTGTTTCGTTCGGAAGTTAGCGTGATTTCAACAGACGGACGGACGGACATGCTCAGATCGACTCAGAATTTCACCACGACCCAGAATATATATACTTTATGGGGTCTTAGAGCAATATTTCGATGTGTTGCAAACGGAATGACCAAGTTAATATACCCCCCATCCTATGGTGGAGGGTATAAAAAGGCACATTAAATACCTATATAGTTCAGTTTTTGACTGTAACGGATGAAATGTGCACCTCCAAGAGGATCCGCAAGCAAAATCTTGGGATCGGTTTATATGGGGGCTATATATAATTATGGACCGATATAGATCAATTTTCGCATGAGTGTTAGAGGCCATATAGTCAACCGGATCGATTGAAATTTGCTTCTCTAAGAGGTTCCGCAAGCTAAATCTGGTAGTCGGTTTATATGGGGACTAAACCTAAAAGTGGTCCGATATGGCCCATTTTCAATACAAATCGACCTTTATCAATAACAACAACTTGTGCCAAGTTAAGTAAAGTGACATCACACACCAGCTAGATTGGATGACATTTACTCCTTCCGTAAATTAAATCTAGGGGGCTATATATAATTATGGACCAATTTTGGCGCGATTGTTAAAGGTCTTTCACTAACTACGTACAACATTTCATCCAGATCGGATGAAATTTATTGCTGCAAGTGAAATCCGAGTATAGGCGTATATATATATATATATATATATATATATATATATATATATATATATATATATATATATATATATATATATATATATATATATATATATATATATATATATATATATATATATATATATATATATATATATATATATATATATATATATATATATATATATATATATATATATATATATATATATATATATATAATTATAGACTGATATGAAACACTTTTAGCACAATTATTAGGTACATTACTGACGTATCATGCCAAATTTCAACCGGATCGGATGAAATTTGATCCTCTCCGAGGATCCGGAAGTCAAATCTGTGATGGGTTCATATGGGTCTATATGCAAAAGTCGTCCGATAAGGCCCATTTCTAATACTATCCGCCCTCCAACTACCAGTAGAAACCTTCAAGTCGATAGTTTGTTAGCGTGAATAACAAATAACTGGACGGACAGACTTTGCTAGATCGACTCAGAATATTTATGTGGTGTGAGACTAATGTGTTACAAACGGTATGATAAAGTTAGTATAGCCCCATCCTATGATGGATGGTTTAAAGATATATTCGGTTTTAATTTCCGTCGATATTTGGTCGTCACTATCTATCATGTTTTGATATGTTGTGGTGAAACTAACTCAGGACAAAGATAACTTGTGACTTTGACTTTCTTGACTTCTTCGACAGGCTAGGGTCGAAAATAAACGGAAAGAAAAGTGTCTACAAACCATCGTTCATGCTCACATATTGCATTCCTGTATTAGTCGCCCAACGTGATTTCTTGCAATCGTGCATAAATTCGTGCATATTCATATAGCAATTTAATAGAAAGCTCTATACTCTCTAATAGTTTTCTCAATATTTTTGAATAAAGAAACTGTTTTTAATGGACACTGCATTAGCTTAAGAATCATTTATCTATCAAGATCTCTTGATAATGTGTAATGTGAGCCTATATTAGCATTTGAAAAATGTTTAAAGCCTTCGGGTTAAAATTAAATATTTTTCTCTTGTGGGCAGCAAACATGGAAAAATGGACGATTAGCAGCGTTTAGGACGTCTTACGAGAGTTGCATTTAATATTTCGGGATTTGAGAACAAAACCTAATATTAATCACCATCAAGATCTATATATTTTTACACGCGTTTGGACAAATTGTCGAAGCACTTTTGCCACTCTTATTGAGGTATCTCTAAAATATGCATTCTGAAGTTCAGAATCTGGACGCATCAACAGGTTCTCCAGGTTTCAAAAAACGTATACCTCTCATTTTAATTTTTACCTTCAGGAACAAAAAGAAGTCATTCGGTGCCATGTCAAGATTATACGGCAGATGACCCATCAAATCGAGGTTTTGAGTGCTAAAGTATGCATTTGGTTGGGCGGATGTGTGAGAGCTCGCATTGTCGTGGTGAAGAGTGATTCTTTTTGGCGGTTACTTTTCCCTACTTCTTGGAAGACAACTGGGTAACAAATGTTTGTGTACCACTCAGAATTGACTTTTCTATATTGTTTTAGTGGTACGATTCCATACATGTTCAGATAATCCCAAAAAACATCGTTTGGTTGGAAGCGCTTCATGCGCGAACAACTTTTGTAGAATTTGTCTTATCTTGACAAACCCGGATTTTCGGGCTGATACGCGTAAATCCACAGTTCGTCAAATTGTGTGGGATCCAACGCGAACCATTTTTTTAAACGTTGAGATGACTATGCAATATTGAATTTTATTACAAAGTTCCTCTATCTTTAAACCTTCGTATGTTCTTGATTTTTCGAATGCTTAAAATTCATTTCATATCACTATCATACAAATATTTGCTTATATCATGTCATTATCCTATTGCTCTTTGTACGTTGTGATAAATTCTATAGAAACAGCTTCTTTTGACTTCCCAATATGTCCCAAAAATTAAAGTGGTTTTTCATGCAACTGAAAAAACCCGTATAAGAAATTAAATATCAATATCCATTCGAATTGCAATAGTAACTGGACCGTATTTTCAAAGCACCTCCTGACCGCGCATTATTCATTGAGAATTTCCATTAAATCTAAAGTAAATGCAAACTTAACAGAAGCTCATTGCCATGGATTAAAAAATCGAATGGTCGAGAGGTCGATGAATGGCAAATAGCAGTTATTAAAATTAACTAATAAATTTGGAAATACTATTTCAATGTGTTTTTTGTCAGAATCATTCGGAGAACTAACATTCCCCGCAAGCAAGGATGAAGAAGCAGTAGATGCACTTTACAAGGACAAACCGAGAGCTAAGTAAAGTCGGTAAATGGAAAGCAATATTTTAACATTATTTCATGGTTTTGAGCACATGAAGATTTAGAACAGGAAAATGTGGAGCAGTTAAAATATCTTGGATCAATTTATCCAAAGTGGTTTGGGTAAGAGCTGGTAACACAAGCTATCCATGGGGGTGGAGAATTTGCATCGAGGTGTTGCAATGCCCAAGTAGAAGTCGATTTAAAATCATTCATGCAAGAAATACAAAGCAAACCACGGACTGTGTTCAAGCACACAGGAAGTTGGAAATGTTGTAAATTACAATCTGTCTGTCTAACACTTCCGGCTGGACCGCCCGCTGTTACTGCACACTGCTGATTGCGAATACTTATGCGCTACTATTTGCGTTTAGTTGTAATAGCAGACACTTATAGGGATCTTCGAGATGGGCGTGAAAATAAATTAGACACAAGCTTGAAAAACAAAAACTTAAGTATAACATAAATGAATTTACAAAAAATTTAAAAAGAATATTAGGAATGGCTGTCGGGACCTTCGCCTATGCATCCAAAGAAGAGCAAAATGCTTTTTTCTGACGATTGAACTTGTTAGTCGCAACCATGTTATTTTCTCGAAAATGATGTATCTGATATCGGAAACCATATACATACATGTTTGCATAGAAAACAACATTTTGCGCCAATAATGTTCAGTGTTTACCGTCCAAAAATAACATTTAGCTCTTGAATCATATTTGGGGTGATCATATTCTTCTCTGCGTGTGCTTCGAAAGTATTGAATGTTTGTATCCCTAGCTACATATTTTTGTGGTATAAAAACTTTGATCTGCAACCAAAATATGGAAATCAGATATATTGATTTTAGACCCCATAAAACATATCGATCGACCCATAATAAGCTTTTTAGTCTATCTAGCACTTGATATAGAATGTTTTTCGGGCACAAGAACAAACGCTAATGGATTTGGAACAAATTTATGTATCTGGTTGAATAAATATATGCGAGAAATAATAAAATAAAATAAATATAATTGTAAGATTGGATAAATTAAAAATTCAATAAAATAAATAGAGAAAATATAATTGAATCGGCTGAAATTTGAGAACAATGTGATTCGTAACCCGATATGCTAATCCCTGACCTAACGCAGGCTAACATGATGGTATGACTGATAGGATAGGGATTGTCCTAGTGTACTTCAGTGGAATTGGTTATGATTTTGCACTGTTTTCATAGCTAAACGCAATTTTCGAAGTAGCAGAGGTTTTCCAATTAGAATGGAAAAGTACTTGGTAAATGCCCTTTCAAAGCGCCTCTTTTTATAAATACGGGTAAAATGACAGTTTGATCATTTCTCTCCTCGGAGTTGGATGGCACCGCGGCACAATTAATTTTATTTTCACCGAATTCTACTTCGTATAAATTTGTAGTAAGTATGAGTCTAAGAATATTTTTTTTTGTTCAAGGAACACTATCAGGATTTTTGATATTAATTGATGGATACCAAGAAAATATTTTTCCTACAAAATTTTATTAAATTTCAAGAAGAAATCTGGTCATTGGCCTTAATAATTTTAAGATTTCCATTTATCAAGTTTTTCCCGTGCTGTGATTCCTTTGATTTGGAATTGATCATTTGTCTTTGTCATTGGGATCAATTTTACATTGCAATCCTGATTTGGAGAGTGTGAACACATATTTGTGATCAAAGTTTAGATCGCAGTTTTAGTTCAATCGACTTCAAATTTGGCACAAGTTTCTGTTTTGAATCAGAATAGAATTCTTTTGCTTTTGGAAGAAATCGGTTCAGATTTAGATATACACTCATAGAAGAAAATTATGAACGGCGTGCTTATTTCAAAACGATCCGTTCATGAAAGTGAATCAACACACATGTGGTGTCAAACTGAGTACAGGCAGTGCCAATCTGACAACGATTAAATGACACCATACGTTGTCAAAACAATAACCAGCGTTCATGATCTCAAACCATAATGATTATGGTTTGATGATAAAACAAAGATTTCCGCCACCGTGACTCGAACCTGTGTTGTCTGCACCATATGCGTTAACAATCGTCTTAGCATATTGCACCACCGGTGAGTCTAACGATTATTTTAAAACTTATCATTACCAAAGAAAAACGAATGCCATTCATGAAATCATGAACGCCCGTGGACGAAATTGTGAACATTCCGTTTTGATTTTTTGTGAACGATTCCGTCTCATGTTGTCACCGTCCGTATAGCTAGAGTTTTACCCATAAGCTAGAGTTTTACCCTAATTTGCTTTAAATTTTGCACAAGGAGAACAATTAGTACTATAGTCAAGTATGCGAAATTTGATTGAAATCGGTTCAGGTTTAGATATAGCTTCCGTATATATCTATCGCTCGATATGCATTTATATGGCCCCAGAACCCAGAGTTTTACTCTAATTAGCTTGAAAGTTCGCACAGGGGTACAGATAGTAGTGTAGTCAAGTGTGCTAAATTTTTTGGAAATAGCTTCAGAGTTAGATAAAACTCCCATATATATCTTTCGCCAGATTTACACTATTATGACCGCAGAGGCCAACTTTTTACTCCGATTTATGTGAGGCTATGTGCAGGGAGTAGAATTAACATTCTAACTATGCATGCCAATTTTGGTGTAAATCGGTTTAAATTTAGATACAGCTCCCATATATATCTTTCGGCCGATTTTCCGTCATATGACCACAGAGGTCAAAGTTGTAATCCGATTTACGTGAAATTTTGCACAGGGAGTAGAATTAACATGCATAATAACTATGCATGCTAAATTTACCCACATTTTCCATGTAAAATCGTCACTGCTAAGTCGAAAATTCGTAAAACGGACTCCAATTTAATACATACCTATCGACCAATAAATCATAAATACACTTTTGCGAAGTTGCCTCAAAATTGGTTCAGATTTAAAGGTTTCCCATAGTTTTTTTTATAGATTTTGTAGAAGTCTAACAAATTTTGTACAGATGGAGTCAGATTTAGGTATAGGTATATGGAAACGAAAACCTTTATATATAGCACACAACACATTTGACGGATTTGGTAGGTATCGATAATGTGGATCTACAAAGTGGTGCAGAGTGTAATAAAGTCAGCCCGCCCGACTTTAGACTTTCCTTGCTTGTTTTTTGTACCAGAGAATAGTCAGTAACAAAGTATACTTTAAAATCGTTTTTTTTTCAGTTGTTTATTTTATTCAATTCATATTCTAAAATTTATTTCTATAAATAAACAAAAATATTTATGTATAACATATATAATATTAATTGCGTACATAGCCCATAATTGGATGCTCAAGTACATTAATTACTACTAATATATGTTTAACAATTCTAAATTTATAACTTACATTTTTATACCCTAAACCACATAGTGGTTTGGGTATAATAAGTTTGATCGGCCAAAAAATGTGCCTACCAGAAATATTGATTTTAGACCCCATAAAATATATACCGATCGACTCAGAGTCGATCTAGCGCTTGGTGTCCGTCCGTCCGTCTGTCCGTCTGTCCATGTATTTGTTGTTCACAGGATTCCGGTCGCAATTATTAACCGATTTTGATGAAATTTGGTACAGGGAGTTTTTTGGGCACAAGGACGAACGCTATTGAATTTGGAAGAAATCGGATCAAATTTAGATATAGCTCCCATATATATGCATCGTCCGATTTCGACAAATGGGGTCAAGTTGCGCGTTTTTGCAAACGCATCGTCACCAAGTTTGGCAAAATGTAATCTTTTCCATCGCCCTTCAAGTCTGCAAAATTTCATCCAAATCGGTTCAGATTTAGATATAGCTCCCATATATATGTATCGCCCGATTTTCCCAACTTTGGCCACAAAACCATTATTTATCAACCGATCTGACCCAAATTTGGCTAAATGTAGTCTTCTGTAGCACTTACTATATGTGCAAAAAATCATCGAAATCGGTTCAGATTTAGATATAGCTCCCATATATATGTATAGCCCGATTTTCCCAAATTTGGCCATAGAACCCTTATTTATTAACCGATCTTACTAAAAGTTTGCTAGATTCAGTCCTCTGTAGTACTTACTATATGTGCAAAATTTCATGGAAATCGGTTCAGATTTAGATATAGCTCCCATATATATGTATCGCCCGATTTTCCCAAATTTGGCCATAAAAACCTTATTTATTAAGCGATCTTACTCAAACTTGGCTTACTCTAATCTTTTATGGTACTGACAATATGTGCCAAAAATAATCGAAATCGGTTCAGATTTAGATATAGCTGCCATATATATGTATCGCCCGATTTTGCCAAATTTGGCTGTAAAACCCTTATTTATCAACCGATAGTGCTCAAAGTGGGCTAAATATAATCTTCTATACCTATAACTGTATGTGCGCAATTTCATTGAAATCGGTTCAGATTTAGATATAGCTCCCATATATATGTATCGCCCGATTTTGCCAAATTTGGCCGTAAAACCCTTATTTATCAACTGATCGTAACCAAGGTTGGCTAAATATAATCTTCTATAGCACTAACTGTATGTGCAAAATTTCATCGAAATCGATTCAAATTATATGCACCCTCAAAAAAATCGCTTCTTTAACATATGTTCCAAACATATTTTGCAGGAAGCACATATATTATTGCATACTGCCGAAACATTAATATGTTTGTTTTATGTGAACATATTATATGTTTGGAAGCATTTTGAGCCAAAAATATTATGTGCTTGGAAGAATTTTTCCCAAACACGATTGTGCTCATTCCCTAACATACTCGTAATTTTCACTTCCACGAAATTTTTTAGTTATTGGCACCTTTCTCTGTAATACAAATAATGTTGAAGAAATTATTCACTTTTATAAATTTTTTAAATTTTACCTTTCGCCTGCACGGAGAATCGAACCGAGGACCATACAGTTTGTAAGCCAACACACTATCCACTGGGCTACGTAGCTGTTATAGTCACCAGTAGATAATTATCGTTTTAAGTTACATTTATATAGCATAGTTTGCAGCGCCCACGAGCCCATGCAAACATAACATTATTTAACAGAAACATACATTTGTTTGGCACGTGGAGCAGTGGTTAGCATGTCTGCCTTGCATGCAAAGGGTCGTGGGTTCAATCCCTGCTCCGACCGAACATTTTTTTTTTGTTTTTTTTTTAATTTACACATTTATATTTATACTATATTAATTTTTTTAAATGAAACATCGAAATGTGCGTTATTAAATATTTATAGTCAGTAACAGTGCTTGATATAAACGAAATTGAATGATTTTTGGATAAAATATTATTTTTTATTGCAAAAATAACAATCTTGTAATAAAAAACTGTTTTTGTACAAAACTTTAAAATTTGGAAGGAATTCAAAAACTAACAAAAGAAGAACGTGGAGTCGAGTATAAACATACATACATAATTTTATAATATAAACATAAATTTATTTAGGAGTGAACAGTTTTTTACTAGCATTTAACACCATCGCTCTAAAATTCCTTTTATTTTTCTTTAATAATTCATTTTAAAGAAAATAAACTTTTTAAATTGTTTTAGCTGTAAAAGTCGAACTTAATGCCCGCTTTTATATTTGATGGTGTCCGTCAACTCCTCGTGGACTACTTTTTAATAAAGAGAAACTAAACTTTGTTTTTTTTTACATTTTACTGTGTAATTTTTCACTATTTCCTCCTTATTTCATTTTACCGTCCCAACTCTAAAAAGAGTATAGTGCCCTTTCGTTATTTTTATGAAGACCCCTGATTTCTTTTAACGAACCAAGAAAAAAATAATGCCAAAATGATAAACAAAACACATGTCCACACATACATAAAATGCTGCTCTCAAGGCGAAAACATAAGCTGTTCGTTTTTCAAATGTCTATTCTCTTGGTTTAGAATGTATATTCTCTTTATTCAAATTAAATAATATTTAGACTTAAACATATCAAATTTTTGGCCTTATCATAAAACAGTTTTCCGAAACAACATACAAGCGGTTTCACAGAAATTGTTCTCTTTTGACTCTTTTGCTGTGTTATATTGATATCATTCGTCAACTCTCCCGGTTTCCATCTCTATTTCTCTCTATACTCTCTCTGTCGCTTTGAATAAAATATCACAACATATGTATGTTTAGTTGAAATTTGTAAATTTATATATGTTTGTATTCACACATATGATTTTTATGAAACATTCATGCCCCAAACATAATATATTCTAACATATTTATATAGATGTCCCAAACATTTAGTGTTAGTTTAGGAAAATTACATGTTCGCACTTAAATATATTGTGGTTTAAAATCGTGCCCGAAACACATTTTGTTTATATCGGAACATATGAAAAACATATTTTTCTAACAGTGTGTATATGTATATATGTATCGCCTGATTTTGAAAAATTTGCCCCTAATAACCTTATTTTTGACCATAGGGGCCTCATTTATTAACTGATCGTACTCAAATTTTACACAAAGTGACCTTCTGCAGTATCAATCATACCTGCAAAATGTTATGCAAATTGGTTCAGACTTAGATATAGGTCCCATATATATGCATCGCTCGATTTTGTCATATTTGGCCATAATACTCTTATTTATTAAGCTATGTTATTCAAATTTTGATGTACTTGCTGATCGTATTTATACTTACATGTAGCTCTTACATAAATCTATTGCCCTATTTGAAGAAATTTGGATTTATTACCCACAACTAATTGACCGATTTCCTCTTTTTTTAATAATGGACTCAATATTAGTGGCATACTAACTCTTTTGGTGCAAAATAAACTATAGCTCCTAATATTAGACATTTCTGCTCAGATTGTGACAAGACGCCCATAAACATGTACCCCCGTTTATGTTCTCCAAAACCTATACCAATGATACCCCACAAATGCTTATATTTACTAATTCAGTAGGGGTGGTTTAGGGTATAATATAGTCGGCCCCGCCCGACTTTCTACTTTACTCACTTGTTTGTATTGTGTATAATATATGTAATGAAAAAAAATTTATACAAAAACATTACTTGGATATTTTAATAAATAAAAGCATGTTGATATAAGTATATAAATTGGGGCTATACCAAAACATGGTCTGATAATCACCATTATCGGCTCACTTCTTTATGGTCCTAAAATGCCTCTAGATTCTAAATTTCAGGCAAATTGGATAAAAGCTACGGGTTCTAGAAGCTCAAGAAGTAATATCGGGAGATCGGTCTATATGGGGGCTATAACAAAACATGGACCGATAATCACAATTTTCGGCACATCTCTTTATTATCCTAAAATACCTTTAGATTTTCAAATTCAAGCAAATTGGATAAAAGCTACGGATTCTAGAAGCTCAAGAAGTAATATCGGGAGATCGGTCTATATAGGGGCTATACCAAAACATGGACCGATACTCACCATTTTGGGCACACCTCTTTATGGTCTTCGAACTTGACCTGCCTGCAGACAAAAGATGAGTGTACGTAAAATTTCAACACGATTGCTTCATTATTGAAGACTGTAGCGTCATTACAACAGACAGCCAGACAGACAGACAGACGGACGGACATGGTTATATCGTCTTAGAATTTCTCCTTGATCAAGAATATATGAATATATATACTTTATATAGTCGGGAATCGGAATGACAAAATTATTATACCCCCATCACCATTTAATGGTGGTGGGTATAAAAATGTTGGGAATATAAACCCAACAAACTTGAAGGATTTGAGATGGTACCGAAAACGTGGATACACAAGGTGGTGGAGGGTATAAAATAATTGGTCCGCTTAACACTGATAGAAAAATTGTTATTGAATTTTTTTTTGTGTATATATATTTTTAAGACGCCAATTGGTTACTTCTATTATTTTACTTGCAGAATACTAGGTATAGTAGCAGCACGATATTTCAGGCTCATTTAGACTATTCAGTCCATTGTGATACTTGCAGCATACTCTCTAGGTCTCTCTTTCTAAACACATATATGTTTATAGGCTACTTCTAAATTAATATATGTGTACATCCAAACATATTATATTTACAAAAATGTTATGTCCCAAACATAATATGTTCTAACATATTAACATATATGTCCCAAACATGTTATGGTAGTTTATGAACATTATATGCTTGCACTTAAAAATAATGTTTTAACAAATTTGAGTTCCAAACATATAATTTTTACACCCAAACATATGAAAAACAGTCTTTTTCGTCCGTGTGGTGCTTTTAGATGGCCTCTAGTAACCATGCACAAATTGGTGCATAAGTCTTTAGTGGATCTTTGTACGTAATCCATGCGTACATATGATATTATTTCATATCTAATTTTTTAGCACACCAAAAAAATGCCTCCTTTAAATCCTTATAGCTACAAATTGCAAGCTTTTATAAATGATTTTAACTCAAGCTAAATAAATGAATAGCTCAATACCTAGAACTATGCTCGATTATTTGGTTACATGGCCGGGTGGGAATGTTTTGGGTGGATGCTCCATACAACTGTGGTTGGGTAATGCTAAGACGAAAGAATGAATGAGCCAAAATGAATGGGGCAACATTTATTTGCACTAACATAATGTTCACTTACTACGGCGCAATGGTCACTGCCATTGCCTGCGCCACAATAGCCAACACAATCAAGGCAACAGCGAACCCTACCCACGTTGCCCATACCCAAATGAACTCAATTCCAGCGTGGGGACAGGGCGGGGTATTATGGACTTGGCGATTTTGGTGGCTGTATGCTGGTACTTTTGTTCTCATCGAGACAATTTCATGCTCATCTGCATAAAATCAATTCCATTTTGAGACAATTTGAAGATTAGAATACAAATTTCGTATTATCAACGAGGGAATTGTTACGTAAATAATAGTAGTTACCCGTACTAGGGTAATAAAAAGGGAAAAAAGGACAAACAAGGATGACATGGCATCCTGGATGCCAGCATACATCCACATAGCGATGGTGAACTGTTAAATAGTAGGAAGTAGTTTTTTGTTCAATTCCTTTCTGTTCTTCCGTGTCCGTTTTGTGTGTAAACGAACATTTCTAGAACAAAACAAGTAAGGAAAGTCTAAAGTCAGGCGAGGCCGATTATCATATACCTTGCACCACTTTGTAGATATACATTTCGATACCATCTTAAATCCTTCAAATTTGTTGAGGTTTATTTTCCTATATAACAGGTTGGCTGATAAGTCCCCGGTCTAACAAAGAAAAACACATTTCGTTTTTATTATTCAACATGGGAACTATTCAAGAGCGATACAACGATTATAACGACCTTCCAATTTTTTTATACAATTTTGGTAGTACTCCTTCGGTTTTGCCTCAAAATAGGCCTCCGTTTCGGCGATCACCTCTTCATTGCAGCCAAATTTTTTCCCTGCGAGCATCCTTTTGAGGTCTGATAACAAGAAAAAGTCGCTAGGAGCCAGATCTGGGGAATGCGGTGGGTGGGGAAGCAATTCGAAGCACAATTCATGATTTTTTGAAATCGTTCTCAATGACTTG
Source organism: Haematobia irritans (assembly GCF_050003625.1). Classification (NCBI taxonomy): domain Eukaryota; kingdom Metazoa; phylum Arthropoda; class Insecta; order Diptera; family Muscidae; genus Haematobia; species Haematobia irritans. Next base: position 125,823,775 of record NC_134397.1, read on the forward strand.
TGGCACGGTGCGTTGTCTTGGTGGAACAACACTTTTTTCTTCTTCATCTGGGGCCGTTTTGCCACGATTACGACCTTCAAACGCTCCTATAACGCCATATAATTGTCACTGTTGATGGTTTTTCCCTTCTCAAGATAATCAATAAAAATTATTCCATGCGCATCCCAAAAAATAGAGGCCAGCGGACTTTTGAGTCTTTCCACGCTTCGGAGACGGTTCACCGGTCGCTGTCCACTCAGCCGACTGTCGATTGGACTAGTTGTGATGGAGCCATGTTTCATCCATTGTCACATATCGACGGAAAAACTCGGGTGTATTACGAGTTAACAGCTGCAAACACCGCTCAGAATCATCAACACGTTGTTGTTTTTGGTCAAATGTGAGCTCGCGGCACCCATTTTGCACAGAGCTTCCGCATATCCAAATATTGATGAATGATATGACCAACACGTTCCTTTAATATCTCTGCTATCTCGATCAACTTCATTTTACTTATGTTTTCGTCGGTAACCACTACTTTCGGGCGTCCACCGCGTTCAACGTCCTCCGTGCTCATTTCACCACACTTGAATTTTGCATACCAATCAATTATTGTTGATTTCCCTGGGGCAGAGTCCGGAAACTCATTATCAAGCCAAGTTTTTGTTTCCACCGTATTTTTTCCCTTCAGAAAACAGTATTTTATCAAAACACGAAATTCCTTTTTTTTTCATTTTTTTCACAATAACAAAAGTTGCTTCACAAAAGATGCTCTATCTCACAAACTAACTGACTTACAGACGTTAAATTTTGACACGAATCATTTGAAGGTTTGTACTATATAAAAATAATATGCATTTAATAATAGCGACGCCATCTGTGTGTCAGACCGGGGACTTATCAGCCAACCTGTTACATCTGACAATATGGCCCGATTTAGACAAACTTCTACAAAATCTCTAGACTTAAATTTAAATCGACTAAAGCCTTGAGGGGGAACATATTATATCATACTCTAAACTGCCCCTACTGAATTAGTCAATATAAGTATTTGTGGGGTATCATTCATTTAGGTTTTGGGAGATAAATTGCATTTCCATATTTAAGAACATTATGAGACATTCCTGTTCAGATACACATGTAATCTGAACAGAAATGCCTCATATTAGGAGCTATATTTGATTTTGCACTTGCAGAGTTAGTATACAAGAGCTATAAGTAAGTCTAAATAGGAACGTCTAATACATCAAAATTTGAAATTTGAGTAACATTGGTTAATAAGTAAGGCTATAAAATCGGGCGATACATATTCATGGGAAATTTATCTAAATCTGAACCGATTTGGATGATATTTGGCAGGTTTGGTGGATACCACCAAATGGGCTAAATTTGAATTAATAAATAAGTTTCGGTCAATAAATAAAGGTTTTATGTAACTGTATCCAACGTACGAATAAAAATATTTCCTTTGTTGTATATCATAAGCCATAGTTTTGTGTAATATTAGAAATTTTTTTGAAATAAAATACTGGTGGTTATAGAAAATTGACTTGCTTTGTACGAGGCTTGTTGTACCTTTGATTCCTCAATTTCTCTACTTTTTTGAAAATTATACTGACAAACAGTTTATTTCAAACCAATTTCTTAAAACAGGTTTCCCAAAAAATTGTTCATTTTTCTGGATAGCAGGAATATTTTGAATGAGTTTAAGTATATTCTTCCCACAGCATAGTAATAATGAACTAAAATACGATGCAATACATGAACTAATTTATAAGAAAATCATGAACTTATCTAGATGAAAAAAATCTTTGACGCCAAATCATGGTCATTCTTACTATGGATTAGTTCATTTTTCATAAAAAATAGTAAATTTTTTTTCGGTGTATGACCCCAGAAACCCCAGACTGACGGACGGACCCAAGGGCTAGATCCAGGGGTTTAGGGTATAAAAATAGAAAACCGCTCAATTAGTGGGGGTAATATAGCTAAATCTGTGATCGGGCATTATATTTATGCAGTAGTTATATGTAGGTCTGAATAAGATCGATTAATACATCTAAATTTGAAATTTGAGTAACATTTGTTAATAAATAAGACTAACATATTATGGCCAAATTTGGGAAATTCGGGATATGCATATCTGATATGAATCTGATGCTATTTCTATTATTTTTGGCAGGCTTAGTATAAAATAGAGGATTACGTTGTGTCAACTTTAAGTAAGATTGGTTAGTAAATAAGGTTATTATTACCAAATTCGGGACCATCCGGCGATACATATATATGAGAGCTATATCTAGTTTAAAGTGACAGCCCAATTAAGTTTCAGGCTTACTTAGACTATTCAGTCCATTGTGATAGAGAGAGAGAGAGAGAGAGCTATATCAAAAACTTAGCCGATTTAGATGATATTTCGTAGGTTTGGTTGATTTAACAGGACATCGACTTGCCCTAAATTTGTGTAGGTTAGGTTAGGTGGCAGCCCGATGTATCAGGCTCACTTAGACTATTCAGTCCATTGTGATGCCACATTGGTGAACTTCTCTATTATCACTGAGTGCTGCCCGGTTCCATGTTAAGCTCAATGACAAGGGATCTCCTTTTTATAGCCGAGTCCGAACGGCGTTCGACATTGCAGTGAAACCACTTAGAGAAGCTTTGAAACCCTCAGTAATGTCACCAGCATTACTGAGGTGGGATAATCCACCGCTGAAAAACTTTTTGGTGTTCGGTCGAAACAGGAATCGAACCCACGACCTTGTGTATGCAAGGCGAGCATGCTAACCATTGCACCACGGTGGCTCCCTAAATTATGGCATTATGGTCAAAAATATGTTTTTTAGCTCCGCATTGTTGAAAAATCGCACGATACACACCCAGAGAAGGAATATGATCACCTCAAATATGTTTTAAGAGCAAAATGTTATTTTTGGGTGGTGACCATGGAACATGGTTTTCGCAACCATGTTATTTTCTAGGAAATCATGTATCTGATTTCGGCAAGCAGGTTATATTTGACGAGAAAATAACATTTTAGTGACAAACATGTTACATGGTCACCATACAAAAATAACATTTTGCTCTTGAAACATGTTTGAGGTGATCATATTCCTTCTCTGCGTGGCAGATATATCTAAATTTAACTCGATGGACGGACACCAAGGCCTCAGGAGGTGATTCTGTGTTGATCATCGGTATATATTAATACACGCAAAGAAAAAAAAACGTTTGGAAAACGTGTACCGAAAACGTTTTTCTTTTGTTAGAGTTTTTACGTAGTCCATTTCGTTTATATCAAATACTGTTCTTTTTTGACTTTTAGTCTTTAACAAGACACATTTTACAGTTCAAAATTTAATATACTAAAATGTAGTAATGAACATTTTTTCGGAATCTTCCGAACATATCTGGAATATATGTAAAAAAAAAACAAAAAAAAAACTTTGGTCGAAGCAGGGATCGAACCCACGACCCTTGGCATGCAAGTCGGACGTAGCAACCACTGCTCCACGGTGCCAAACTAAATGTTTGTTTCTGTTAGCTCAGTGGTTAGTGTGTTGGCTTACAAAGTGCATGGTCCGCGGTTCGATTCTCCGTCCAGGCGAAAGGTAAAAAAATTTTAAAAATTTATAAAATCGTATAATTTCTTCTTCATTGTTGGTATTACAGGAAAAGGTGTTAAGAACTAAAAAACCTCGTGGATGTGAGAAAGATGTGAGGGAAAATGCAATTAGCAAGAAAACAATGTTTTTTTTTGAGTTTGTCTTTATGAAATCCTGGAAAAGAATAAACGCTTATCACAAAAATTATATACTTTTCTTCCAAATACACTTCCTTACAGCGAAAAGCAAATGACAAACGAACTTTGTTTGTCTAAAATTTCGTTTGGGAGGAAAGAATTATTTTTTTGCGTGTAGGGTCTAAAATTAAAAATTTTAGTAGGCACATTTTTTGGCAGATCAAAGTTATTATACCCTATGTGGTTTGGGGTATAAAAATCTGGGAAATATATTAATCTTAAGCCATTTTTAGGCAACTTCGCAATAGTGCATTTGTGGTGAATCGGTCGATAGATATGTATCATGGGTATAGGAAAATTTTAGTCATTTTACAAGTTTTCGATTTAGCTTTTACAAGGAAAATGTGTTACTGGAATCGGAAAAGCATATAATGATTTGTCTAAATCTGAGACGGTTTTGACCAAATATACATACATCAGAGTAAAACTCTGGCTGTTGAGGCCATACATCACATACTTGTGCCAAATTTGAAGTCGATTGGACTACAACTGCGACCTAGACTTTGATCACAAAATTCTGTTCACAGACAGACGGAGATGGCTAGATCGACTCAGAGCCCACTTTCAACATTATTGCCAAAAACACTATGTGTCTATCTCGTCTCCTTCTGGGTGTTGCAAACGTATCCACTAACTTATAATACCCTGTTCCACAGTGTGGCGCAGAGTATAAAAAGGGAAATGCTTTACATTTTCTCTATTCAAATACTTTCGACTTTTTGTCATTTATTTCTGAGTTGGTATATATCGGTCACTAAGAAGTCTATACTGTCCATTCGGTATATGAGGGTATATTATGTAGGGCCACACTATCTTTCTCTCATATTAAACCATAAATTCGTCTACAAAGGTATTAGACAAATAGCGGATGCGATCACAACGGGGAAAGGGGAAGATTAGTTTATACGGTAATATAACAAAAGGATATATAATTATACCTACGTTAGGATAGATATAGTGACAGCCCAATATTTAGGCTCAATTACACGCTCACAAAAAATCGCTTCTGTAACATATACTCCCAAACATATTTTGCTTCAAGCATATACATTTTTGGCTATTGCCCAAACATTTATATGTTTGATCTCTTCCAATATATAATATGTTTGAAAGCATATTGGTCTAAACAATATATGTTTGGGTAGTCAATGTCCAAACATTTTGTATTTTTGCATCCAAATTCAATAATGTTGTCTTCCAAAAAACAATATGTTATTATGTGAACATATAATATGTTTGGAAGCATTTTGCACCCAAAAATATTATATGCTTAAAAAAATTCTCCCAAACAATATTGTGCTCAAAATTTTATTTATTTATTTATATATTTACAATCATAATGAATTATGAAAATAAACAGGTAATATAGGTGCTAACAACATAGGTTTTCGACCTGAATGCTCAAAATTTTGTTTCTGCCCAATTGTATATTCCCCCACATCTTTCTCACTTCCACGAGATTTTTTAGTTCTTAGCACCTTTTTCTGTAATACAAACATTGTAGAAGAAATTATTCAATTGTATGATTTTTTTTATTTTAATTTTACCTTTTGCCGGACAGGGATTCGAACAGCGGACCACACAGTTTGTAAGGATCAAAGAAGTAGCTGATCAATTGCCCAAGGAAAAATAAAATGTTAATTTTGTAATAAGCAACAACCACCAACTTAATTCAATATCGCTCCCTGTTAAATAGCGCTCCAAGCTACTAAACACATATATGTTTATAGGCTATTTCTAAATTAATATATGTTTGCATCCAAGCATATTATATTTAAAAACATTTTATGTCCCAAACATAATATGTTCTAACATATTAACATATATGTCCCAAACATGTTATGCTAGTTTATGAACATTATATGCTTGCACTTAAAAATATTGTGTTTAAAAATTTGTTTTCCAAACATATAATGTTTATAGCCAAACATATGAAAAACAGTCTTTTTCATCCATGTAGACTATTCAGCCTATTGAGGTACCACCCTTATCAATAATGGCTGCCCGATTTCATTTGAAGCTTGGTCCGAACGGTGAAACATCGTCGCAACGTTCAGAAATGTGGCCAGTTTTATTGAGAGGGGATAATCGACCGCTGAAAAACTTTTTGGAATTTGGTCGAATTTGGGATTGAACCTATGTCCATTTTTATGCAAGGCGGACATGCCAACCATTGTTCCCAAAAAAGCATTGCTCCAGCGAGGGGGTCCTGTGGCGAAAAGCTAGCTCTAGAAAAAATTAACCCCCCTGGAGAAGGGGACCACCTCTTTGAATGAGTTTTTTTATACCCTCCACCATAGAATGGGGGGTAAATTAACTTTGTCATCGAAATATTGCTCTAAGACCCCATAAAGTATATATATTCTGGGTCGTGGTGAAATTCTGAATAGATATAGCCAAGAAACTTGGCATATGTAGTTGTTATTGATTTAAGTCAGTTGGTATTGCAATTGGGCCACATCGGACCACTGTTAACTATAGCCCCCATATATAAACCGATCCCAGATTTGGCTGGCGAAGCCTCTTAGAGAAGCAAATTTCATCCAATTCGGTTGAAATTTTGTTCGTGGTGTTAGTATATGGTATCTAACAACCATGCAAAACCTGGTCCATATCGGTCCATAGTTATATATATCCCCCATATAAACCGATCCCCAGATTTGACCTCCGGAGCCTCTTGGAGGAGCAAAATTCATCCGATCCAGTTGAAATGTGGTACGTGATTTTAGTATATGGTCTTTAAGAATCATGTAAAAATTGGTCCATATCGGTCTATAATTATATATAGCCTTCATATAAACCGATCCTCAGATTTGACCTCTTGGGGGAGCAAAATTCATCCCATTCTTTTGAAATGTGGTACGTGATTTTAGTATACGGTATCTAACAATCACGCAGCAATTGGTCCATATCGGTCTATAATTATATATAGCCTCCATATAAACCAATCTCTACATTTGACCTCCCATATAAAGCGATCCCGATATCTCAATTCTAGCTCTCTAATTACCGCGCAAAAGTTCGTATCGGTTCGTAATTATTTGTAGACTTTGGGCTAACTTACAATTTAGAAGACGATGTTAAGAAGTTTTAAGATACCTTGCCATCGTTAAGTATTACCACAACCCAAGTAATTCGACGGTGGATGACAGTCTTTAGCAGAAGTTTCTACGCAATCCATGGTGGAGGGCACAGAAGATTCGGCCTGGCCGAACTTACGGCCGTATATACTTGTTCTCCAGTAAAGTAAAAAACAATACTTCTCCGATATATATGATATGATTTTGAATATGTGGACCTTACCTATGTCCGATTTTTTTGAAAATCAGCGATTTGCTTCAAATTTTCAGAGAATGTTTAAGGTGGCGTCCATACAAAGATTCGCTTTTTTATTCTTCGATATTTGGTCGGAACATTCAAACAAGCATAAAACGTATTTTGGGAGCCACCATGCTGCAATGGTTACCATGGCCGCCTTGATTACAAAGGTTCATGGGTTCAATCCCTCTTTCGATCAAACAGCTAAATTTTTCTGTAACGCGAGAGGGTATAATCAAAGCTTATCCAAGTGGTTTCACTGCGATGTGAACGCCGCACAGTGGTTCCAAATCATTTTTTTTTTTTAATAATTCTGTAATTTTTGAACGGATAAGGTTAGGTTAGGTTAAAATGGCGGCCCGATTAAGATTCAGGCTCACTTAGACTATTCAGTCCATTGTGATACCACATTAACTAAAAGTACCTATTACATATGGGCACTTCTGAACCTTCTCGATTATTTTCTTCTGTTGAACCAACCAGATTGTTCCAAAAACATTAGCAGGCTGCTTAAGTTAACGTTTTCCAGGTCCACCAGTAATCTAAAGCTATATGCCCCTAAAATTTGCTTACGCCTTACACAAAATGCAGAACACTCAAACAGGAAGTGTTTAATTGATTCCTTTTCCTTCGCATTATGACAGCTCATACAATATTCATTATATTTCGCGCTTATAGTTTTTGCAAAATCGTCTATCAGGTAGTGACCCGTCATAGCAGATATCAGGTGTGATATCTGACGTCTCGAGAACTCTAGAATATCTAGTGTGCGGTTTAAGTTTAAATGGGGCCATATTTGCCTGGTGTCGTTACAACCCTTGCAATTCTCCCATCGAAAATTTGCCATCATAACAGCCTTCTCACGCAGTATGAGCTTGCAGGTAGCCAGGGGCATACCAACAGATTCTAGTTACCCTGGAATATGTAAGGTAGTCGCTAGACTCGCCAACTCATCCCCTTCGCAGTTCCCTGGTATGTTTCTATGACCAGGCACCCATATTAGGTGAATATTGTGCTGCTCAGCCATCTCATAGATGGCCGTTTTCGAGTTAAGGAACACAGAGTCCAAGGATTTTATTGCAGGTTGACTGTCATTTTTTGGAACATTACTTCTCAGCCAATTCGCCACCACTCTTATTGCTAATATTTCAGCCTGAAAAACACTACAGTGATTAGGTAATCTTTTCGCTATTCGAAGTTCCAGATCTTTAGAATATACTCCGAAACCCAATTGTCCGTCCAATTTGGAGCCATTAGTGTAGAAATCTATACATCGTTTATCCCCCGGGGTCTGTGTACACCACGCCTCACTGTTGGGAATTAGAGTTTGAAACTTTTTGTCGAAAACTGGTGTCACCAAAGTATAATCCACTACGTTAGGCACATCTGGCATTATTTTAAGGCGATAGCTCGCGCAATCGCACAGCCTTTGTTGCTGCAGACTGTTTGGCCAAAATGTCTAAAGGCAATAGATGCAGCATGACATTAAGGGAATTTGTTCCTGTCTTGCTGAATGCGCCTGAGATACACAATCACGCCATACGGATAAAGATAGCAACATAATTTTTTTCTGTGTGTGAAAGCTGAAGTGTTTTCCTCTAAGTTTGTCAATTTGTGGGTCCCTAGTGGATCCACGAGCTGACCTGTAGGGGTTGAAAGTTGGTCACCTCGGGGGTATGCAATTTTGTTGTAGCTGTAAATTTTGGACCGATTTCGACGATTTTTTCTTTGGCGTACGATATATATGGGGGCTATATCTAAATCTGAACCGATTTCAACCAAACGCATGCTTAGCTAGAATGTTATTTCTGGTACCTGTGCAAAATTTCAAGTAAATCGGAGTGAAACTGTGGCCTTAGAATGAACATTTAGTTTCCGGTGCCCATTTATGTGTATATCGGACAATATATATATATATATATATATATATATATATATATATATATATATATATATATATATATATATATATATATATATATATATATATATATATATATATATATATATATATATATATATATATATATATATATATATATATATATATATATATATATATATGGGAGTATCTAAATCTGAACCGATTTCCAAAAAATTGACTTTACTACTAATTAGACTTCTCGTGCAAAATTTCAAGCAAATCTAAGCAAAACTTTGGCTTCTGAGGCCATATAAAATATTGGCAAAATCTGGTGTTGCTGCAGAAGATCTGGCATTTTTTTTTTGAAGTCGTTTAGTGGAGAAAAAATGAATTTAGCTTTTAGCTTATTTTCTAGTTTTTTTAATGACCATTTTTGCTATTTTTGGCTTTTTTTATTTTCGACATATTTTATTGAAATATGGATAAAACGGCATTATTATCTAATTTTTTAGTCGTTTATGGTGTCCTTATTATTATATTCTCAAGTTATTATTATGTTATTTCCAAGTTAAAAAATTAGATGGTAATTGTTTTATACACGCAGAGAAGAAACATGATTGTCACAATCATATTCGAAGAGCAAAATAATATGATAGGAGCTATTTTTGCGGCGACCATATAACATTTTAACCTGCAACCATGTTGGTTCAGTGAACATGGTTCTAAGAAAAATAAAATTGTCCTCATCTAAAATGTTATGATATTGATAAAAAGAATTTTGTTTCCATTAAAAGACAATGGTCACGATCTAAAATGTTATGGTATTTGCCAAAAATGTTTTTCTTCCCGTTAAAAGATCATGGTCACAATCTCAAATGTTTTGATCTTTATGAAAAAACTTTTTTCATCGTCGAAAAAAGGACGCCACTTGAGAAAAGAAAACACAAAATTAACTTTATTTATTTGTTTTTATTTATTTATAAACTAATTCATTGTTTATTTGTATTTATAATGCCGTTCAAGCAAACATCATATATTTTTACTCACTCTGTTTTATTTCAATGTCAACAATAAGTAATTATTCCATATTTACATCGTGCTTATCAAATGTACAAACGCGGACATCATGTAACTGCAAATAAAAATAAATGATGCATATAGCAAAATGCAGAACAAACCCCAGGTACATATTTTCAATTACACTTTCCTTTTTTGTGTTCACATAAACCCACGTGTCACTTCTGAATAAATAAATTAACACAAAACACAGTACATCCGTTTTCTCCGTCCATTCCAAGAAACAATCAACACACGACTGACGCGCAAAATGAAAATCGTGTGTACCTGCTCAATGTTTTTATAAAATTCTTTTCACTGCAAAAAAATTAAAAAAGTAAATGGTCACGAAAACAATGTACATGGTCTTTATGGCCATGTAATGGTTCTAGACTTGTCTATACGTAACCTATACAAATACTTTTTTCCCTGCAAAAAAGTAAAAAAATTGAATGGTCAGGTACATGATTTTCCTGACCATGTAATGGTCTCAAATTCTATCATTTAAATGATAGAACATGTTTGCGGTATTTGAGAACCATTCAAATGCTTATTGCCACCATACATTTTTCTCCGCTCGAAAACTATTTTTACAAAGACAAAATACATGGTTTTCGCGGCAATTACATGCTCTAGATAAGCATTAAATGAATGCGGCAACCATGTCCAAACATGGTTTTTCTGTGCGTGTACACTGACAAAAAAGACAAGGATTTCATGTCCTTAACCCATTCCCTGCCATTGTAATCGCTTGAGTACAGAAAATTTGGCAATGTTTCGTTTTGTTTTTATTTTTTTATATTTGTAAGTTAAGTGTAAATATATGAATTAAAATGTGAATTTATTATTTTTTTATTTTAAATGGCGTGTAAAGGTGAGTACTATTTTCGGTTTTTCACTAAAACACAACACAAGTTAAAAGTACATATATATTTATGAACACGATAATATTTTTTCATCAAGTCTTGCCAAATAATTGATGGAAAAGATCACAGAAATTGATTTCAAATAATTTTATATTTCCAAATTAAATAATTAATTAAAAAAAAAGTAACCGTGAAAACAAGCTGGTTTTCAGCTTGAAAACTGAACATAGTACTCAGCTTAATGCGTTAAACTACAAACGCGAATTTTGCTTAGCAAAGCATTTATGCATTTCTCTTATATAAAGTTTTTCTTGTCAGTGAAGTCGTTTTGTCCTTATAGTTAAGTGATTAAACTTAATAATGGGTAACTTTAGATGAAAGAAATTTTTTTTGGACTAAGGTCAATTCTGAAAATTTGTTCAAGATTAATGATATCGTCTTTAAATTTGCGGACTTTTTGTATCTTGACCACAAAGCAAAAAAGCGATCAAAAATAGATGTTTTTCAATACTTTATTTTAAAAAAGTTTTTACTTGGTACATAGAATAATTTCTACTTGAAATGAATTTGAAAATTGAAGATGTCGTTAGCACGTTTTTAAAAGAAAAAGCCGAAAAAACTACTGTATTCAAATTTGACTCGGAATTAATACCAAAATCATTAGTGTACAAAATCTTTGGAACCGGGTATGCTGTTTTTTTTTTTGTTTTTATTTTTTTTTTTTTTTGGATATGCAAAAAAGAAAAAGAAGCAACCAAAATTTTGAATATGGATAGGATGAAAACTTTATTATACGCGCAAAAAAAAAACTATGGAATATTAGTGGAGTGGAATAACATATTACGAACAATAGGTTTGTTGTGATAATTTTCCAATAAAAGTTATTCAGTATAAACTTGCAAGACAGTAAGAATGGGTTTCACTCTCTTGGGTAAAATTAGCAAAAATGTACACGTTCACGAATTTATCATTAATTCAGCTTTTTTTTTTGGACAAATCTAGCGGTTTTTGGTGAAACAATTCTCGCAACGCTGCTGCCACTATATAAATTTAGCCACTAAATAAATCTTTAAAGCAGAATAAAATCATAATTTGTTTGCAAAATTTATTAGTGAGGAATGGTCCAAATGAAAAAGTTAAAAAAAAAATAAATTATTAAACTAACCGTGAAATGCGATCTTAATACATGCCTTAGGACACGCAAAGCTATCATATGCGAAAAACTTACCATGAACTAAGAACTCGATTGCTACACATTTTATGTTTGATTGACTGTTAAAATTTATTTCGTTGTACAATTGCAGCTCATTGACCAACTCAACGTGAATTCAAGGATGTGGTTTTAATAAAAATTCAAATGAACGAACAAACTCACCACCTATCCACAACAACGTTGCCACTGTAACCATCACCAGCACTACAATCATTTGACTAACTATCTAAGCAAATTGAATGAATAAATATTAAAAAGCCCTTTAAAGCTAAATATCATTGATTTTTCGCTTAAAACCTAATTAAAATTCTTTGGCCGACCACAAAAGGACGATGTGGAAATAAAATGAATATAATTTGCATGTTTCGTGGAAATATTTTAGAAAAAACTAACGATTCAAACATGGAAAAGGTGGATGTGAATAAAGTAGATGAGAAAAAAAAATCATTTATGTATGACATTTCGAAGCCGTATTTTACATTGAAAGCTAAATCCACATAGAGAAAAAAGTTGAAAGGCCCAAATGTTGATATTTAAAAGTTGCTTCATAGCAGGTCCAGGTTCTTAAGAATATATCTATATCCCGCAATACCGTCAGCTTAGGTTAGGTTGTAGAGGATGACATCAATTTTGTGTTGAATTGATGTCTACTTAGACTAGTATATGCCCATTGTGATTCCTCGATGTGATAATTCCACCTTCCTCCTTGCGATGCGGTCCACTTTGGAATAGTCGCAGAACTTCCACCTGCTCGTTTTCTTTAAAAGAAATCTTAGAACAGCCAACCAGAGGCCCTGATAAATGTAAGTATGTTCTTTAAGCTGGACTCCCGCAGATCAGTGAGAGCCTGAAAGAAAAAGGAGTCCAGTATCTTTTTTCTTCTAAAGGATAAAGCAGGACACTGACACAGGAAGTGGTACGAGTCCTTCGTAATGGTAAATTTCATCCGATTTGTTTGAAATTTGATACGTGGTGTTATTATGTCTTCCCTAACATTCAAGCAAAAATTGGTCCATATAAACCGATCACAAGATTTTAATTGCAGACTCTCTTAAAGGAGCAAATTTCATCCGAATCGGTTAGGCCCAATTAATCGACCTGTAGACGGGTCGACAGGTTGCGATAATTTGACAAGTCGAACCTTCCCTAAGGTAACGACATCAAAAGGAGGTAATCCCTCAAGAAAGAGATGTAAGGAACGCAGAAATGCCTTGTTTATCCTAAAGAAATTAGGATCAGTCGACCCAAGCACGTTGTCGACTCAGCAAAACAATTCCTTAAAATGGGCGCAAGGAATTCTTAGCTGGAAAGAGGGAAAGATCGCCGAAAGATCCCATCTTCCAAAAGGGATCAAAGATCGTTTGCCTCAAAAACAGTCTTGTGATAGCGATTATTAACAGGGGAGCAGTGGACGGTAATGTTCCAAAGCACAAGTGGCCTGTGGCTTCTACTCACAGCTGCTATAAAAGTTTCTCGGCCCAGATCCTCGACACCAAGAGGTTGGTTGGTATCAAGGACGATTTAAGCTAGTCGCATTTGAGGACCAGAGGTCTATACTCGTAGAGTGTTTTAAAGCTGTGTTGATACTAATTGGTGAAGTTTGGGAAGGAGCTGCTCTAGAGTTAGTCGAGAAAAAAGACATACTGTTTACATCTAGAACACATGCGTGGATACCTGCAAAAAATGTAGCCCTAATAACCCTATTTTGACCATAATAGCCATATTTATAAACCAATCTTACTCAAATTTAGCACAAGATAATCCTTTCGCATATCAGTCAAACCAGCAAAATATTATCCATATTGGTTCAGATTTAGATATAGCTTTCATATATATGCATCGCTCGATTTCCTTGGCCATAATACTCTTATTTATTAACCAAAGTTACACAAATTTTAAATTTAAATGTATTAGCAGATAGTATTTAGAATTACATGTAGCTCTTTCATAAATATATTTCCATATTTCCACAAATTTGGATTTGTTAATAAAACTAATTGAGCGATTTTTTTTGATAATGGAATCAATATGAGTGGCATATTAACTCTCTGTTCGCAAAATCAACTATACACTCCAAAAATAGTGAACCCTATATTTCACAAAATCCGTTTAATACTCTTTTAATTCATGGAATTATTACGTTTTAAGAAATTTCCATGAGTCACACATTTTTGCGTACGTTGGTTAAATTAACTAAAACAGAGGAAACAAGTATATACGGCCGTAAGTTCATCCAGTCCAAATCTTATGTACCCTCCACCATTGATTGCGTAGAAACTTCTGCGAAAGACTCCACAATCGAATTACTTGCGTTATGGTAATACTTACCGATGGCAAGGTATCTTAAAACTTCTTAACATCGTTTTCTAAATTGTGAATTAGTCCATACTATATACCACATTAGACAAAAAAGTTATGTATAGGTAAGCCTACAAATAATTACGAATCGATATGGACTTTTGCACGGTACGTGGAGAGCCAGAATTTAAATATGGGGTTCGCTTATATGGGGACTACAATTATGAACTTGATATGGACCAATTTTTGTGTGATTGGGGATCGATTTATCTCAGGGCTATATATAACTACATACCGATATGGACCTAGTTAGATATGGTTGTTAACGGCCATATACTAGCACAATGTACCAAATTTCAACTGACTCGTATGAAATTTGCTCCTCCAAGAGGCTCCAAAACCAAATCTCGAGATGGGTTTATATGGTGCTATATATAATTATGGAATGATATGAACCAATTCCTGTTGGATACCATATACTAACATCACGTACCAAATTTCAACCGAATCGGATGAATTTTGCTCTTCCAAGGGGCTATGGATGTCAAATCTGCGGATCGGTTTATATGGGGCCTATATATAATTATGGACCGATGTCGACCAATTTTTGCATGGTAGTTTGAGGCCATATATTAACACCACGTACCAAATTTCAACTGACTCGTATGAAATTTGCTCCTCCAAGAGGCTCCAAAACCAAATCTCGAGATGGGTTTATATGGTGCTATATACACTGAAAAAACAGTGAACCCACCAGGAAGAAAACTTTTGATTAATTTTAGAAAATTTTGAATATTTTTAGAAATTTTTAACTAAACAGTATTACAAGCGCTGGCATCGCGCCGATATCACAAAAATAAGTAAATATTTTTCGACAAATTCAAGAAAATTTATCAGACATATATAATTTTTTCACTTTTTAAAGAAAATTTTGTAGTTTGAAGGAAAAAATTGGAGTTCAAAATTGCAAGAATGTCTTTAGTGACATACGAAGTTCATCATGGACGCTTTTGTAGTAAAATTTACAAATTCGAAGAAATAATGAACTATTTTATGGCAAATACGAATTTAGTAAAGCTCTATCCTTAACTTGTGTATAATTTTTTCCTGTATTTTAGTTCATTTAACTAACGTACGCAAAAAATTATTAGAGTAAATTAAACTTTCACCAAATATAATAAGTTCATGAACTAAAATATAGTTAAATTGGCTTTAGTGAAATAGTGAGTTCACTTTTTTTTGAGTGTATAATTATGGACTGATATGAACCAATTCCTGTTGGATACCATATACTAACATCACGTACCAAATTTCAACCGAATCGGATGAATTTTGCTCTTCCAAGAGGCTCCGGAGGTCAAATCTGGTGATCGGTTTATATGGGGGCTATATATAATTATGGACCGATGTGGACCAATTTTTGCACGGTTGTTAGAGACCATATATCAAAAGCATGTACCAAATTTCACCCGGAGCGGGTGAAATTTGCTTCTTTTTTAAGCTCTGCAAGTCAAATCTGAGGGTCCGTTATATGGGGGCTATACGTAAAAGTGGACCGATATGGCCCATTTGCAATACCACCCGACCTACATCAATAAAAACTACTTGTGCCAAGTTTTAAGTCGATAGCTTGTTTCGTACGGAAGTTAGCGTGATTTCAACAGGCGGATTGACGGACATGCTTAGATCGACTCAGAATTTCAGCACGACCCAGAATATATATACTTTATGGGGTCTTAGAGCAATATTTGGATGTGTTACAAACGGAATGACAAAGTTAATATACCCCCATCCCATGGTGGAGGGTATACAAATTATACACAAATGAAGCATAAATATTAACTAAATTCATGTCTCCCACAAAATAGTTAAGAATTTCTTAAAATTTGTAAATTGTACCAATAATGCACCCATTTTGAACTTGTATGGCACTAAAGATATTCTTGCAATTTTTAACTCCAATTTTTTCCTTCACATTACAAAATTTCATTTAACTATGTGTAATAAATTTTCTTGAATTTGTTGAAAAATATTTACTTATTTTTGTGATATCAGAGTGATGTCAGTGTTTGTAATACTATTTAGATAATTTTTTTTGAAAATAATCTAAATTTTATAAAACAAAAAAAACATTTTTCTTCCTGGTGGGTTCACTATTTTTTCAGTGTAGCTTCTAATATCACACATTTATGTTATGATAAAACTCCCATATACATTGATATTTGAACAGGAGGGGAAACTCCTTCTGGCCAGATTTTTTAAGTAAAATCTTAAATTAATATTTATTGACAGACGATATAGACGGTACTTCATTTTCCTGTATATCTGAATGGGGTAGAAAGTTCTAACATACTAAAGACTATCCTCAACAATCCAATCACTTGGGTTACGGTAACACACAGAAAAAACAGTGAACCCACCAGGAAGAAAACTTGTGGTTAATTTTAGAAAATTTTGAATATTTTTAGAAAATTTTAAATAACAGTATTACAAACGCTGGCATCACGCCGATATCACAAAAAGAAGTAAATATTTTTCGACAAATTCAAGAAAATTTATTAAACATAATTAAGTTTTTTTCACAAGTTAAAGAAAATTTTGTAGTTTGAAGGAAAAAATTGGATTTCAAAATTGCAAGAATGTCTTTAGTGGCATACGAGCCACCGTGGTACAATGGTTAGCATGCCCGCCTGGCATACACAAGGTCGTGGGTTCGATTCCTGCTACGACCGAACACCAAAAAGTTTTTCAGCGGTGGATTATCCCACCTCAGTAATGCTGGTGACATTTCTGAGGGTTTCAAAGCTTCTCTAAGTGGTTTCACTGGAATGTGGAACGCCGTTCGGACTCGGCTATAAAAAGGAGGTCCCTTGTCATTGAGCTTAACATGGAATCGGGCAGCACTCAGTGATAAGAGAGAAGTTCACCACTGTGGTATCACAATGGACTGAATAGTCTAGGTGAGCCTGATACATCGGGCTGCCACATAACCTAACCTAACCTAGTGACATACGAAGTTCATGATGAACGCATTTCTAGTAAAATTTACAGGCTGTGGGGGTCGGCTTATATGGGTGCTATACCTAAAAGTGGCCCGAAATGGACCATTTGGAACATCATCTGATCTATAGCAATAACAAATATATGTACTAAGTTTCAAGTCAACTGACGGACGGACATCGCTAGATCGACTCAGAATTTACCCTTGATCCAGAATATATATACATTACAGTGTCTGATACCAAACGGAACGACAAATTCACTATAGCCCCATCTTATGGTGAAAAAATTATCGTGACACGCGTGAATCACGTGAGTCCTGAATAAAATCCAAATCTCGTGAATGTAATTTCAAATATGTTTGTGCGTGAATGAGAAATAAAATCAGTTCGTGAATAAATTTTCTGTAAAATCACACTCACGAAAAATATCACGATTTACTTTTAATTGTATGTTAGTCATGTCTATTATGTGAAAAATTTAAGTTAATTTATAATTAATTATTATGCGAGCTATATGGACAGAGAAGATTAAGGAACTTTACAGGTGAAGTTGATACTATAGAAGAGTGTGCCAACGTTGAGTCAGATCGGTTGATAAATAGGGTTATTACGCCCAAATTTGGGAAAAACAGTTAACAGAATTGTAACAGTTCGGTTAATGCCAATTTTGCACTTCCATCAAAGTGATGTAACAGTACTTAAGAAGCAAAACTATCTTTGACCCGTTCAAATGCTCGTTTGGCATCCTCGGTCCACTCCAAAACCTTCTGTTTCTTTCCTTCATTTTTTGCTATCATGGCGTTGATGGGAGAAGCGTGTTCTGCAAGTCTAGGGATGTATCTGTGATAATATTGACCATACACAGAAAAAAATTTCACGAAAATTTTTCCAATTAAAATTTTAATTGAGTTTTAAAAAATATTCAATTAAAAATTTAATTGATTCAACACATTTTTTTAATAGAAACAAAAATCAATCACAAAAATTAATAGTATCAATTAATTTTTTAATTGGATCAATTAATTTTTTAATTGACCTTCAATTAATTTTTTAATTGATACTATCATTTCTGTGATTGAAGACATTTCAATTAAAAAATTAATTGGATCAATTAATTTCGTGATTGAACCAGAAAAACAATATTTTGTGTGTACCCTCAAGTTTCTTGATTGAATATCTTTAATTGATTGACAACTCATATGAAAAATAAAAATTATTTTATAACAAAAGTAACTGTGATGAATTTAAATTATAAATGTTTGTAATGTTCTTGTGTACCTACAATTATCAATTAATATTTTAATTGGATCAATAATTTTTTTAATTGACTTTCAACAAATTTTTAATTGATTCTATCATTTCTGCGGTTGAAGAAATTTCAATTAAAACTTAATTGCATCAATTAATTTCGTGACTGAAGACAAAAAATATTTTTTTGTGTGAACGTTATATATTTAATGGGAATATAAAATCAACATTTCTGGTAGGCACATTTTTTTTTGTTTTTGGCAAATTAAAATTAGTAGTTTAGAGTATCATAATTACCAGGGCTGTGGAGGCGAGCTAATTTTGCTCGACTCCGACTCCAGCATTTTTCATCAGCTCGACTCCGACTCCGACTCCAGAGTCGACTCCGGGTAATATAACTAAATCTCATTTTAATACCACTAATTTGTAGTTCTATTGTGGGGGTACCGTAAGTGGATCGATATAAAGTACCTATCGTATTTATTTATGTGTGCAAAAAAGGTCTTAATTTCACATTAGATGCCAATTGAACTCTATATTTCAAATTAGGACAATGTTTAATAAATAAAATAATGATATAAATACCCATCATAATATGAGAAGATACCAACAGTATATGTATTTGTGGACCAAAATTATTGATACTATCTCAAATCCTTTAAATTTGTTGCTGGCTATATAAAGGTTTATACTCCCATATGCATGAATTTGAATCTGAATCGATTTAGACAAAATTGTATATACTTCTACAAAATCTATGTACTTAAAATTTAAATCTAACGTTATGGGACGTAACACAATTTTAACAAAAAATAAAAATGCAAGGAAAGTCTAAAGTCGGACGGGCCGATTATAATATCCCAGCAAAAAAGCGTCGCCAAAAAAGTAATGAAAATGTTCTTTTTGGATCCGGAAGTGGTGCAAAATTGACGCAGAAGCGATGAATTTAACATGGGCTGGTCATAGGACGGAAGTCCTCCATTTCAACAGCCGTTGCACTGAATTTGCATCACTTCTTTAGGTGTGATCCGAATTCAATGTTTTGGATGTAAATTAAAAAATTTTGTGATATTTTGTCAAATAAATACTTTTTATAATTTTTTATAATTTTTAGTGGATTCTAACGCTTCTCAGGAACGTTTGACCTCAAATTTTTTCAAAAATTCACAATTTTTTCAGATTGAATTTAGCATTTTTTTCGACAAAATTTAAATAATTTGCAACATTTTATGAATTCTTACTCTGTTTTTAACCTAGTTGAAATAAAAAACGTTAAAATAATCCATTAAAAGTATGAAAAAACCAAGTTATAAAAAATTGAATTAAAAGAACTTCCTGGGTAGTTAAAACAAAGCACATCATTGGGAGTGCATCTTCTGGAAGTGCTTTTAAAGTTGTGCCTTTGGAAGAACTTCCAAATTTTTTTGCTGGGATACTCTGCACAACTTAAATACAAAGATCTACATTTTGATAAAATCTCTAATAAGATTTCTACAAAATCTCGGGCAATATTTGGGAAATATTTATAATTGTTTAGACAATTTCGCATAAATAAATGAATTTATGATTCATTCATTGAAAAATTTGAAAATTTGATTCATTTCTATAAGTTTTCGACTTAGCAGTGAGTATCAGTGAGCATACAATATTGGAAAAATTTTTGTCTAGTAAATAAAATTTGACTAAATTTTCTATAGAAATAAAATTTTGACAAAATTTTGTATAGAAATCAAATTTTGACCAAATATATAAAAAAAAAATTTGAATAAAATTTTTATAGAAATAAAATTAGGCAAAATTTTTTATAGAAATAAAAGTTTGAAAAAATTATCAATAGAAATACAATTTAAAAAAAAAATTGTGTAGCAAACAAAATTTTGCAAAATTCTCTATAGAAATAAAATTTTGACTAAATTTTATATAGAAAAAAATATTTCTATAGTAATAAAATTTTGAATACATTTTTTATAGCAGTGAGTATCAATGAGCATCAGTAAGAAAAACAAGTAAGTAAAGTCTAAAGTCGGGCGGGGCCGACTATATTATACCCTGCACCACTTTGTAGATCTAAAATTTCGATAAATACATACATTTAAATATCACTCGATCTGAACAGAATTTGATAGACTTCTACAAAATCTATAGACTCAAAATTTAAGTCGGCTAATGCACTAGGTTGGAACACAATGTTAGTAAAAAAAAATATTGGAAACATTTAAATCTGAAGCAATTTTAAGGAAACTTCGCAAAAGTTTATTTATGATTTATCGCTCGATATATATGTATTAGAATTTTAGGAAAATTAGAGTCATTTTTACAACTTTTCGACTAAGCGGTGGGGATTTTACAACGAAAATGTTGGAATTTTGACAATTTTTGTCGAAATCAGAAAAACATATATATGGGAGCTATATCTAAATCTGAAACGATTTCAATAAAATTTGGCACACTTGACTATAGTACTAATTTTTTTTGTGCAAAATTTTAAGCAAATTAGGGCAAAACTCTGTCTTCTGGGGTCATATAAGTCCATATCGGGCGAAATATATAAATATATATATATATATATATATATATATATATATATATATATATATATATATATATATATATATATATATATATATATATATATATATATATATATATATATATATATATATATATATATATATATATATATATATATATATATATATATATATATATATATATATATATATATATATATATATATATATATATATTCGAAATATTTCAAATAAATTGATATGGGCATTAAAATGGATCGATCTAGCCCATATTGCCGTAATTGGAAGTTGATTTTCATTTACAATCATGCTGTACATTGATCTATTCATTCGATCAACGCAATGGAAACTAATTTGCGTAAAAACTTGCTTAGTTACAAAAATGTGAAGTGTTTTAAAAAAATTGGTTTAGCCGGAGTCGGAGTCGAGCAAAATTTTTACGACTCCGACTCCGACTCCAGCAAAATCTTCAGACTCCGACTCCGGCTCCACAGCCCTGATAATTACAATGGTAATGTTTGCATTATAAGCCGCAGCGTGAGTACAATTGATAGACATGTAGACATCGTCTTAAATTTCATCTTTATTAGGATATGCAAGAATTAATACTTTTGTATTACTACGAAGTCTTTACGAAGAATATTTCGTTTATCGTTCTCCAGCAACAACATACCTAAATGAGATTTTTTCACTTTACAAGAAGTTAATTTATATATGACCATGCTATCAATTTAGAAATTTTTGAGACGTTTTTCGCTGTTTCTTAAAGTTATAAAAAAAAACAATTGAATGATAATTTGTTCTATTTTAATAAAGGTAGTCAGATTATTTCGATTCAGGAATGAATACCAGGCCTCTTTTCCATTGTATACTGTGCACAAAAGCCCAACCGCAATGTAACTGGCTTATGTCTCAGATACTTTATTGAAATACTCATTTATGCCTAAAACGACTTAACTTTCTATAAAATTAACTTAACAAAACACCGCAATACAAGCAAAACAAAAATACATTCACGTTGAATAGAAAAAGGAGGTAAAAATCGAAATAGAAAAAATCAGAAAAACTAATACCGAACACCATCTATAACTCAGCATAAACCACATGTTTTAGAGAATAGGGGAAAAATTTAACTCAATTCCCAAAAACACAAACCAGAGACATTGCCCAACACCAAATTGGAGAAATAAGAGAAGAAAAAAAAAACTTAAACCCAAAACTGTATTAAACCAGATTTTATGGGGACGGTGAAAAAACTGTTATTGATTTAGGATGAAATGAATGAATGAAGGGAAAAGTACAACCACGAAAAAAAATCAGACCAATTAAGCAAAAACACACAATCAGTGCTTGGAAAAATACGAACATGGCATGAGCAAATTCCTCCTTTAGTTACAACTTATGTCGAACACTGGTATTTATTGATAAAATTTATAATTTTGCTTCCAGTATGAAATAGTGGTCAAGACTTCTCCTACTCTTTAAAAGAGTTCAAATCGTTTGGAACTTTTTTTTTAGATCGACTAAGTTAACGAACTCGAGATACGCTAGTTTTCCACAGAAATAAAATTTTGACAAATATAAATTAAGAAAAAGGTTGGCAAAATTTTCTATAGAAATAACATTTTGGAAAAAAATTTTATAGAAATAAAATTTTGGCAAAATTTTCTATAGAAGTAAAATGTTGACAAAGTTGTTTATAGAAATAAAATTTTGAAAAATGTTTTTATAAAAATAAACTGTTGACAACATTTTCTTAGTAGAAATAAAATATTGAGAAAATTTTCTATAGAAATAAAATTTTAATATAACTAAAATAAACTTTTGACAAAATTTTCTATAGAAATAAAATTTTGGCAAAATTTTCTATAGAAGTAATATGTTGACAAAGTTATTTATAGAAATAAAATTTTGAAAAATGTTGTTTTTGTTTTTATAGAAATAAACTGTTCACAGGATTTTCTTAGTAGAAATAAAATATTGAGAAAATTTCCTATAGAAATAAAATTTTGGGAAATTCTTATATATAAAACAAGTAAGTAACGTAGAAAGTCGGGCGGGGCCGACTATATCATAGCCTAAACCACCCCTATTGAATTAATAATCATAAGCATTTGTGGGGTAACATTGATATAGGTCTGGGAGATAAACCGCATGGGTGCTTTGTCTCAATCTGATTATAGCTCATAGTCAGTGTTGCCAGGGAAAATGTTCGGTTTACCCTACAAGGACAAAAAAAGTTCTCTACTTTCCCATACATTCCCAAACAATGTTCCCTACAATATTTTCGTTAAATTTAAACAAATTTTACAAAACAAAAATGGTTCTAAGTACTTTATTATCTTAAAACATGAAAATGCAACGTATATAAACTAGAAAATAAAGTTGGTAGAATTCTACCAAAAATAGTATTTTATTTTTACGATGAAAGTATAAATCTCTGTAGAAATAAAATTTTGGAAAAAGTTTCTATAAACAAATTTTTTTGAGAAATTTTTCGATAGAAATAAAACTTTGATAATAAATTTATAGAAATAAAATTTTGAGAAAAAATTTCATAGAAATAAAATTTTGAGAAAATTTTTTATAGAAATAATATTAAAAAAAAATTCTATAGAAATACAATTTTGACAAAATTTTCTATAGAAATAAAATGTTGACAAAATTTTCTACAGGAATAAAGTTTTAACAAAAATTTCTATAGAAATATTTGTTTGGTAGATTTGTGGTAATCTTCAAATTTTGTTAGATTTTTTTTTTGACACGTTTTTAAAGATCAAGCCTTGCCGGCTTCTAATTTACTCCTGTAGAACCACCAAAATGTAAAAATTGTTACAAATTGTGTTGAGTGAAAATACATTGTGGCCCTACGTCCTACAAGACGCTAAATATTAGAAAAACCTACGTATAGGGAATTTCCCTATACGTAGGTAAAACCTACGTATTAGGGAATTTCTTCTAGCAACACTGGCTGTAGTTGATATTGCACCTACGGGGTTAGTATGTCACTAATATTGCGCCCAATATTAAACAAGTATAAACTGCAGTAAGTTCGGCCAGGCCGAATCTTATGTACCCTCCACCATGGATTGCGTAGAAATTTCTACGAAAGACTGTTATACACAATCGAATTACTTGGGTTGTGGTATCTTAAATCGTTTTCTAAATTGTGAGTTAGTCCACACGTGGTATATATTAGACAAAAATGTATGTAAGTCTACACATAATTACGAATCGATATGGACTTTTGCACGGTACGTACACACAAAAAAAAATTTTTCTGATTCAATCACGAAATTAATTGATCCAATTAATTTTTTAATTGAAATGTCTTCAATCACGAAAATGATAGTATCAATCACAGTTTTAATTGGGCATAGAAAAAATTCTTGATTAAAAAATTAATTGATTTCATTGCCATATTTCAATTAATTTTTTAATTGATTCAATTAAAAATTTAATTGATGTTGATTGCAAAACTCAATTAATTTATTAATTAAAAAAAGGTAACTATTTTCAATTAAATTCAGAATTGGCTTAAAATTTTTATTTGGATTAACAATTGATTGTTTGAAAAAAAAAATTAATTAAAAATTTAAAAAAATGTTCATCATCATCATAAACTGACTTAGTCTTCCGAATTTGATTAAAAGTTAATTGTATCAATTAACTTTTTAATTAAAAATTTTAAAATTTTCAATCATTGACTTAATTAACTTAATGTTTCTATCTTGATTAAAAAGTTAATTGTACCAATTAATTTATTAATTGAAAAAAATTTCAAATTCAATTAACTTTTTAATTGGAAATATTTTGGTGATATTTTTTTTTCTGTGTAGGGAGCCAGAATTGAAATATGGGTGTCGCTTATATGGGGGCTATATACAATTATGAACTTGATATGGACCAATTTTTGTGTGATTGGGGATCGATTTATCTGAGGGCTATATATAACTATAGACCGATATGGACCTCGTTAGGCATGGTTGTTAACGACCATATACTAGCACAATGTACCAAATTTCAACTGACTCGGATGAAATTTGCTCATCCAAGAGGTTCCAAACCCAAATCTCGGGATCGGTTTATATGGGGGCTATATATGATTAAGGACTGATATGGACCACTTTTGGCATGGTTGTTAAATATCATATAGTAAAACCGCGAACCAAATTTCAATCAGATCGGATGAATTTTGCTCTTCCAAGGGGCTCCGGAGGTCAAATTTGGGGATCGGTTTATATGGGGCTATATATAATTATGGACTGATATGAACCAATTCATGCATTGTTGTTGGATACCATATACTAACACCATGTACCAAATTTCAGCCGGATCGGATGAAATTTTCTTCTCTTAGAGGCTCCGCAAGCCAAATCTGGGGACCGGTTTATATGGGGGCTATATATAATTATAGACCGATGTGGACCAATTTTTGCATGGTTGTTAAAGACCATATACTAACACAATGTACCAAATTTCAGCAGGATCGGATGAAATGTGCTTCTCTTAGAGGGTCTGCAAGCCAAATTTGGGGGTCCGTTTATATGGGGGCTATACGTAAAAGTGGACCGATATGGCCCATTTGCAATACCATCCGACCTACATCAATAAAAACTACTTGTGCCAAGTTTCAAGTCGATAGCTTGTTTCGTTCGGAAATTAGCGTGATTTCAACAGACGGACGGACGGACGGACATGCTCAGGTCGCCTCGGTTTGACTACGTCAACCGAAATATTAGAAAAACAACGAAAAGAACAATATTTTAAAGTTTAATTTATAGACTTATAACCGAAATTATGAAATGAAAATCATAAAAAAATCCATAGAAATAAGATTATGGCAATATTTTCTATAAATACCAAATTCGATATAAACCAAATTTGGTAGAGATATTATCAACAAAAAATTCTTCTTGATTAAAATTTGGTCAAGTCGAATAGAAATTGTGGCGAATAGATTCTCACTATTTCAATTTTTAGCTGAGTTCGACACACCACAGTATGTGTTAACGAAAGTCCAATATAACATGTAACTGGAAAGAAATAAAACCAAGGAGAAAATCTAAGCCAATAGCGGTAATACAAACGCCAATTATTGGCCACTCCAATGTTACAGAGGAAGTGGTGGCCGATGAACACAGAATGGTGAGCCACGTCAGTTCCTCTTGGCCATGCATTTTTTTCCTACAACTTTTGCTTTGACTTTTTCCACTAGACCACCAGCTTATATGAAAACCGAAACTCTTGAGATGTTCTCTACCACCATGTTGCCTCCGTTGTGTGAATCGATGTGGTTTTTCCCTAATTTGGATTTTGACTGCAATGAAAATTAGAAAAACATTGGTGGTATGAAGGACAAAATGAAATAAAGGATAACCAAATTGTGGCTATTCACATAGTTTATTATAGTCGATAACTTGAGCGACATGACAGCAATGTTGCTTATACTTTCATTTAAAATCTACAGATTTTTAAAGATTCCAATTGAAACTATAGCAAGGTTTTGAAGTAGAGGGTTAACAAACATGCGAGTAAAAGAGAACAGAGGGGAGGGCACGACTTTTTTAAAGTACAGTGAAAAATGTAAACTGTAAATATGTAAATATGGGGTTAGGTTAGTTTAAGTTAGGTGGGCCGCCTTTTTATAGCCGAGTCCGAACGGCGTTCCATATTGCAGCGAAACCACTTAGAGAAGCTTTGAAACCCTCAGGGCATTTTTTGATATTTGGAGGGGGAGACGGGCCTCCCACTTCTACGATATCTTGAAACTTTTCTCTGATTTACTGGAAACTTTTTTGCAATATTGGCCGGGGTGGGGACTTCGTCTTTGCTTGGCATTTGGAAGCATGAAGAAAAGTTATCAATTTTTTGAAATTTTAACCGAAATTTGAAGGTGAGGGTGATCCCCTAGAGAAAAACTACTCACTTTATTTTTCAATATTTTATGGGGACTTGTGAAAAACTAAACTTCTTCGATTTACTTGGAATTTCTAGGGAACGTGGGAAAGGTTATGAAATCAATATAGGGTATGTGATTTTTCGATATTTGGGTGCACTGAAAAAAATATTGTCGTGAGGTTAAAGATTTCATGTCTTTAAAATACGAATACAAATTTTGCTTAGCATAGAAGACGCATTTCTCTAAAATAAAGTTATTTTCCTTGTCCAAAAGTCAATAAACTTTTCAATGAAGTCGTATTGTCCTTATAATTAAGTGATTTGACTTAAAAATGGGTATCTTAACATGAAAGAAAAAATTTATAGGCTAAGGTCAACTTGACTTTAATAATTCAGAAAAATTCTTTAAATTTAATGAAATTGTCTTTAAATTTGTTGTTTTTTGCATCTTGACTACAAAGCAAAAAATCGTTCAAATATAGGACTTGTTTTTCAAAACTTTATTTTAAAGAAGTTTTTTACTTCAAACATAGCATAATTTCTACTGGAAGTCGAGTCCTAATTTGGAAAATAAAGTTGCCGTTAAATCGTTTTTAAAGGACTTTGATACCATATGAAGAAAAAAAGCTGAGAAAGCGAAAAATTAAAATTTGCTTCCTAGAAGCAAGTACACAAAACCTAAATTTAAAAGAGAATTGTGTCTTAAAAGTATCCTTACTTGTATTCTCCGCTTCTTTGGCTCGGAATCAATACCAAATTTTTTAAAGTAAAGACAAAATCTTTGGAACCGAGTATGCTTTTTTTCAGTGTGGGGGGTTGTGGGCACCACCTCCTGGCTTGACTTTTTCAACCGGATTGATTGAAATTTGCTCCTCCGAAAGGATCCGCAAGCCAAATCTGTGGATCGGTTCACATGGAGGATTTATATATGTACCGACCGATATGAACGTACCGAATTAAGTTTATGTGTATAGAAAGATGAAGTCTGGAGAGATGAAATTCACTCCTATCAACCTCTGGAGTGATAGTGGACTGTATAGGCAATAGGTCTATGGAATTTAGGTCTATGGACTATAGCAAAAGGGAGAAGAGATCAAAGAAGAGTTATTATGGGCAAGTGAACCAAAAAAAAACAAAATAACATGTTTTGGTTTGTACAAGTTTATTGGGTTTGTTCTGTGAAGTATAAAAAGACAAGTGGTTAAATTATATTTCAATTACTTGCCTCGAAATATCTTTGTACTAAATTCATAATTCCAAATAGTACAAATTTCAAAATGTTCACATATGAGTACGAGTAATAGCTTATAAATCTTTTCTAATAAGATTGGACAGGGCCCAAATATATAATTATAGACCGATATGAATCAATTTTTGCAAACGGCTCGGATGGAATTTGTTCCTCCAAGGGCTCCGTAAGCCAAATCTGGGTGTCTGTTTAAAGGGTGATACGGTCAAAATTTGGTCAAGGGAAAACGCGTGTAAATCGATGAAATCGTTTATTTAAAAAATCAAATTAAATTTATTTTTCAAGTTCAATTAGTATAAAATTCAGGAAAAATATTCAGTTAGGCTTTCGCTTTTCCAAATCCGAATTGCCGGGCCTCACGCTTGACACCTGCCATCAGATTTTGTACAGCCACCTTGTCCACCTTCTTCGCCGCAGAAAGCCAGTTTGCCTTGAACTGCTGCTCGTCCTTAGGAGTTTTGTTTTGTCTTCTTTAGATTCCGCTTGACAATAGCCCAGTATTTCTCAATTGGGCGGAGCTCTGGCGTGTTTGGAGGGTTCTTGTCCTTGGGAACCACCTGTATGTTGTTGGCGGCGTACCACTCCATGGCCTTTTTACCGTAATGGCAAGATGCCAAATTCGGCCAAAACAGTACGGAACAACCGTGTTTCTTCAGGAAAGGCAGCAGGCGTTTATTCAAACACTCTTTCACGTACATTTCTTGGTCGACAGTCCCGGAAGCTATGAAAATGCTGCTTTTCAAGCCACAGGTACAGATGGCTTGCCAAACCAGATATTTCTTTGCGAACTTTGACAGTTTTATGTGCTTGAAAATATCTGCTACCTTTCCCCTTCCTTTTGCCGTATAAAACTCCTGTCCCGGAAGCTGCTTGTAGTCGGCTTTGACGTAGGTTTCGTCGTCCATTACCACGCAGTCAAACTTCGTCAGCATCGTCGAGTACAGCCCCCGGGATCGCGCTTGGGACGTCCTGTAAGTCGATAGTCCGGCTCGTTTTTTGGCTCGATGCATGATTGTAGACGATACACCCAGCTTATTTGCGGCATCTCGGAGAGAGAGGTTAGGGTTTCGCTTGAAACTACCGGCAACTCTCTTTGTCGTCTCTCTTTGTCGATCCAGACTTCCTGGCTGTCGACAAACGTTCTCCAAACACTTTAATTACATTTGTAACGGTTGATTTGACAACTTTTAGCGATTTTGCCAGCTTTGCGTGCGAGTAGCTCGGATTTTCGCGATGCGCGAGCAAAATTTTGATACGCTGCTCTTCTTGCTTGGACGGCATTTTGACAACTGAAGAGTGAATTCCAAAATCAAAATAGGAGCAACATTCTACACACACACCTTCAAAATGAGGGGTGTTCAGGTTTTTTAAATGCAAAATTGAAAGAAATACGTCAAGTTTATATTGACCAAATTTTGACCGTATCACCCTTTACATGCGGACTACACATTAGAGGTATGCACGTGACACGAAATTGTCGTGACTCACGAAAATTTTCGTGATTCGTGCGTGAGTCACGCTCATGACAACAGCGTGAGTGTGATTAACAAACGAAAATGTCGTGCGTGAGCGTGAGTCACGAAAAAAATATCTTGTGCGTGAGCAACGAGTTACACTCCCGAAAATATTCCTGCTCACCAACATAAAACACTTAAGAGTTAAATTCAATTACAATTTTAGTGACACCTGGGATGTTAAGAATTTAATAACACTCTCGATTTTAATAATGCTCATGTTTTCAGACACTTCGGTAAGGTAAATTAATCATAAAATTATTCGTGAGTCACGATATTTTTCGTGCGTCACGATACCTCTACTACACATGTGGTAGTTCGATGGTCAATAACAACTACTTCTAACAAGTTTCACGTCGATAGTTGGTTTAATTCGCAAGTTTAGCTTGATTTCAACAGACTAACGGTCAGCCGGACGGACATCGCGAGATCGTCTAAGACTGAGGCCAATAATATAACTATGTGTTACAAACGGAATGACCTACCATCCGTGGTATATAAAAAAAAATTATAATAAGCGACACTAATACGGTTGAATGTATATTCTAAAATCAGTGCTTGATAGTAGAAATTATATCAGCACTGTGTAGAGGATGCTCGAAATAGGGAGATCGTCTAAAAAACGATTGATTATTCGGTTGTTTTCAGTTGGCAGTTGCACGGACAAAAACGACTGTTATTCATATGTTTGGGTGCAAAAATTATATGTTTGATAAATTTTTTAAAACAATATTTTTAAGAGTAAGCCTACAATGTTCACAAACTTGCTTAACATGTTTGGGACATATATGTTAATATGTTAGAACATATTATGTTTGGGACATACATTTTTTGTAAATATAATATGCTTGGTTGCAAACATATATTAATTTAGAAATAGCCTATAAAGAGACCTACACAGAAAAAAAAGTGTCTTGTAAATTTAAGGACCATTTTAACTTTCACATAGTTCAGCAAATTTACTGTAATATAGTTCATTTTTCGTAACCACAACGAAAATTAACTTAGCTAAAGGAAAACTTATAAAAATTCAGTAAATGTTTTTTAGTTCACTAACTACGAAATGGGAAGGATTTTTCCTTAAATAAATTTCCAACACAGTAGTTAATGCATCGTTGATTCTATTATAAAAATACATGGGCAATATAAAAATCTTACTACGAAATGTGGACAATTTACTAAGAAAAAATTTTGTATGGAAAAAAATTTTTTTAGTAAAATTTAACTTAACGACATTACCGATTCGTACGATGGCTACCTACAGATTATTTCCCTTTTTATTATATGTTGGAGTGTTTTTACTCACATTGAAAATTTTAGAAAAAGTAGAATAAAAAGTAGTTAATATAATCCTTGACGGGCGTATATAATTTTTTAGAGATTCCTCATAGATTTGGTATATATTTTACCTTAACTTATAGATAGAATTCCAACTAATCAATAAATGTGCTACTGGAAAATGTGAGTGCATCATGTGAGGGAGTTTTTAGAGACATTTTGTGTATATCTCGTATGATTGTTTGTGTTTGTTATTGCGTCATTTATGCTGTTGTTGGTTGTTTTGATTCTAGAGACAATGGAATGTTCCTTGTGTGTTGTTGGTATTTTTTGTGGTGAGAGTTGTTTTCTTGCAATAGCGAGATCAGAAAGTGATCGTGTGTGTGTGGAGTTGTTTTTCTTTACGCAGGTATGTTTCCTTTATGACTATTTGTGTCTGTGAGTTTTATTGTTGCATTCAGTTATGTTGATGCTTTTATGAAGTGCACACGTGGATTTAATATTGCAAAATTGTACGTGCGGTATTGGTGTTTATTAATGAAAATACATTTTAGAAACTGAGAAGTGAATGATGTGAACGCTTTTTATTGATAAAAAAAAAACAAATAAGAGATTAAGGAACTGTATATTTCTGTTAATAGTTTAAAATTAGTGCGGATTTTTAATTGATTTACATAAAAAATATACAACATGAGTGGTAATAGGATGATCTATATTTGTTATACATCTGGATCACAGGTTGGAGATGCAACCATTTTTTTTTTTTGAATCTATATTTTTTATGTTACAGCAATTCCTAGAGGTGAGTACTAAATTCGAGTTTAGCCACTAAAATTAAAAATAAATCACTAAGAAAAGTATAAAATTATACGTCTTCGATACAAATTTAAATATAACTTGATGGAAAATAGCCCAAACCAAGATTTTTATAAAGATTATTTTTTTTATAATGGATTATTAAAGAAAACTTATCATGAAAATTGCGATTTTAGCCTCTAAACTCGAACTTAATATACACCTTAAATACTAAATGCTATACTGAGAAGTGGAAATTATGTCTAATTTTATAATATTTTTTATTTCAAATATATTCTGAGAATAATTTCAAAAACGTCCCATTAGTCCATGGATATGATTCCAATAATGTACCTACTGGATGGATTTTTCAATGTGGTAAGTTTTTCTATAAACGGTATTTTGTCCGTTTTTAATAAAACCAAAATTTCAATTTATTAAAAATAATTATTTTCACTTGCAGGTAGACAGGTTTTACTGTTTAATGCTAATTAAGCTGATATCCTTATTGGATTTAGGAAATACTCTTGAAACCCGTAAGTTAAAAATCAATATGAACGATAGAATTTGATAATATTTTTCTTATATTTTGTATAACTTTGCAATTTCAGATGCTTATAAGACAAATCCGCCCAACAAAAGATAGCCAAAATCGATGAAATTGGACAATTCAATTGAATATAGCAACTTATGCCACATATATCTTTCATATAGATAGAAAACATGGAAATTTAAATTAATTAGTTTAGTCCTAATAACGTAGAATATTACTCTTTTGAAGAAGCAATTTCTAACTATCGACAAGTAATTGCATCCAACGTTCTAATAAAAATATTTCCTATATTGTATATCATAACCCATAGTTTTGTGTAATATAATAATAATTTTTTGAAATAAAATACTGGTGGTAATAGAAAGTTGACTTGTTTTGTACGAAAAATTTCTTAGTTGTGTACAGGCTTGTTGCACCTTTGATTCCTCAATTTCTCTACTTTTTTGAAAATTATACCGACAAACAGTTTATTTCAAACCAATTTCTTAATACAGGTTTCCCAAAAAATTTTTAATTTTTCCGGATAGCAGGAATATTTTGAATTTGTTTAACTATATTCTTCCCACAGCATAGTAATAATGAACTAAAATACGATGCAATACATGAAGTAATTTATAAGAAAATCATGAACTTATCTAGATGAAAAAAATCTTTGGCGCCAAATCATGGTCATTCTTACTATGGGTTAGTTCATTTTTCATAAAAAATAGTAAACTTTTTGCGCCTTAAAAAATATATACGCGAAGAAAATTTCATTGAAATTTGTTTCTACCAGTGTATGCCGAAGGTGAAACGTAATATACAAACAATATTTTGTTTGGAGCAATCCTGAAAATATATCTGCTTGAAACAGACTGTGTTTTGGGGTATATGTTACAGAAGCAATTTTTTTAGGTTGTGGTTCTGCCTCTCATCTATGCAATCCTGCTGAAATCTATTATTTGCTGGGTAACATCCACATAGCCAATCAAAACTTCTAATAGAATTAAAATGGCAATTTCAAAATACAAAAAATACAATTTTTAAAGGATTACCTATTCTATTAATTATTTTACATATAATTAATTTGTTATGAAATCCTCGTCAAGTGGATAATGGATTAAATTTATAATACATGCAGGAACACCATCGGGTATGTAATTTTATATTTAGCTGTGAGATCGCATTTGAAGCCAATCATTGTTTCAGGAAACCACAATGAAAATTAATACCAAACACAAATTACTCATCTCATAGAATAACAACTTAGTTTGTATTTATTTGGCTACATCAAATGTTCCCATCAATTAGTCTATCTCATATCTAATTTTGCCAGACTTCCATTCCATTAGCATCTACTTATCGCACAATATAATTCCCATCATGTAAACGTAATTCAATATTATTAAGTGTTCAATCATTTTGGCAATTTAGGACTTTGCAATAAAATTCCATGGCGATAGGGGTAAATTACACTTCCTTATGAAACCAGAGCTGAATACTAATTTCTTCTATATAATGAGAGTGGGATTTTATGTGAAATCTTTATATATTGAAAAATCAATTAGTTGAGACAGAAGTGAATAATAATATCAATATACCACAATGAATCAATAATAATAATTTCTTCCGATAGCCCCTCGTCGTAGCAGGTTACTTGATAATATACAGAATTTCAGTTGGAAAGGTCAGGCCGAATCGTAAGTACCCACCTCCGCGGTAGCGATCCGACAAAAAACTTGATGAATTTGTATCTAAAGTGTAAAGAATACCTAACATTCTAACATTGCCTGTGGCCGCGCTTGCCAAAGCGAGTAATTCAGTGGTGAAAATGTGCTTGTGATGAGGTCCCGCTGGACCTTTTTATACCCTCCACCATAGGATGGGGGTATATTAACTTTGTCATTCCGTTTGTAACACATCGAAATATTGCTCTAAGACCCCATAAAGTATATATATTCTGGGTCGTGGTGAAATTCTGAGTCGATCTGAGCATGTCCGTCCGT
Source organism: Haematobia irritans (assembly GCF_050003625.1). Taxonomy (NCBI): domain Eukaryota; kingdom Metazoa; phylum Arthropoda; class Insecta; order Diptera; family Muscidae; genus Haematobia; species Haematobia irritans. Next base: position 125,858,227 of record NC_134397.1, read on the forward strand.
CTGTTGAAATCACTCTAACTTCCGAACGAAACAAGCTATCGACTTGAAACTTGGCACAAGTAGTTGTTATTGATGTAGGTCGGATGGTATTGCAAATGCGCCATATCGGTCCTCTTTTACGTATAGCCCCCATATAAACGGACCCCCAAATTTGGCTTGCGATTGCTCTAAAAGAAGCAAATTTCATCCGATGAGGCTGAAATTTGGTACATGGTGTTAGTATATGGTCTCTCACAACAATGCAAAAATTGTCCATATCGGCCCACTTTTACGTATAGCCCCCATATAAACGGACCCCCAAATTTGGCTTGCGATTGCTCTAAAAGAAGCAAATTTAATCCGATGAGGCTGAAATCTGGTACATGGTGTTAATATATGGTCTCTCACAACAGTGAAAAATTGGTCCATATCGGTCCACTTTTACGTATAGCCCCCATATAAACGGACCCCCAAAGTTGGCTTGCGATTGCTCTAAGAGAAGCAAATTCCATCCGATCCGGCTGAAATTTGGTACATGGTGTTAGTATATGGTATCTAACAACCATGCAAAATTTGGTCCATATCGGTCCATAATTATATATAGCCCCCATATAAACCGATCCCCAGATTTGAACTCCGGAGCCTCTTAGAGGAGCAAAATTCATCCGATCCGGTTGAAATTTAGTACGTGGTGTTAGTATATGGTCTCTAAGAACCATTCAAAAATTGGTCCATATCAGTCTATAATTATATATAGCCCCTATATAAACCGATCCCAAGATTTGATATCCGGAGCCTCTTGGAGAAGCAAAATTCATACGATCCGGTTGAAATTTGCAACGTGGTGTTAATATATGGCCGCTAATAACCATGCCAAAATTGGTCCAAATCGGTCTATAGTTATATATAGCCGATCCCCAATCACACAAAAATTGGTCCATATCGGTTCATAATCATGCTTGCCACTCGAGCAAAAATAATCTAGCACAATTTTATTTCTATAGAAAATTTTGTTGAAATTTTATTCCTATAGAAAATTTTGTCAAATTTTATTTCTATAGAAAATTTTGACAAAATTTTATTTCTATAGAAAATGTATTAAAAATTTTAATTCTATAGAGAATGTTGTCAAAATTTTAAATCTTTTGAAAATTTTGTAAAAATTTTATTTCTATAGAAAATGTTGTCAAAATGTTATTTCTATAGAAAATTTTGTCCAAATTTTACTTTTATAGAAAATGTTGTCAAAATTTTATTTCTATAGAAAATTTTGTCAAACTTAATTATATACGTATTTAAACGGCCATTTTAAGTTTAATATATACCACGTATGGACTACGTGATATATATTACGGTATTAGGAAGTTTTAAGATACCTTGTAATCTACGCAATCCATGGTGGAGGGTACATAAGCTTCGGCCGGGCCGAACTTACGGCCGTATATACTTGTTGATTTTTATTCATACATAACTTTATATTTTATATGATTTGCAGCGTAATGGTTTATGACTTCTTGCATTAAAGTGTTTTAAGTTGAAAACTTAGGATTGGTCCAAACAAAATATTGTTTGTATTGTTCAAACATACACCCAGAAAAAAGTGACCCCTTCTTTAAGTTAAAATGAACTCATTGTGAAGAAAGTTGAACTTCGTATAGCGCCAAAGACATTTTTATTTGTTTGAACGATGTGATTTTCGTAGAAATTAGGTATAATGCATTCCATATATTAGTTAACGTTTTCCTATATTTATGTACCACTATACTACAGAATGAAAAAATTTAACTGATTTGAATTCATATATGGAATGATTTTATTGAAAATTTTTCATTCATTTGGACAAATCTTACACATTTGTGGTAAAACTTTTACTTCATAATTAGAACTGCTTACCTTCGTTTTTAAATACAATTTTATTTATTTATATAGGCAATTTTTTCTTCAATAAAATGCACGTTTTATTAATATATTAAATATATTTATTAAGAATCAACAGCATCGACTGGCCTTGAAATACTAGTTTATTATTCCACTATTTCCAATTTCCATGTAATGTCATCAACTGTAAAACGTATTTTTCTTCTTGTACCTTTCACTTTTAATAAGTTGCTGCCTAACGATTTTGTCCTCCTTTTATAATTTCAATACCTACAAATATAAAAAATCATAAACCATTTTTGTTACAAAAGGTTAGCGTCACTGAATATTACCTGATAATTGAAGATTCCAAAATTAAGACAAATGAAAGGGTTGTTATTCTGCTGGTGTTTTCTTTCTTTATACGCCATCACGAACATTGATAGATTTATTTTCAAAAAACGAAAATTGTTCTCACTAATTTAAAATAATAAATATTTTATATATTTTATTTGTTATTTATTATATTATTTTACCATATTACACAGAAAAAAAAGTGTCTCGTAAATTTTAGAAGATTTTTACTATAATTTATTACAAGAATTTTCCAGAATTTTAGTTCATTTTTCGTATCTTCAACGAAAATTAACTACTCGAAAGGAAATTTTACAAATTCTAAGTAGCAATCGTTTAGTTCATGTCCTACAAAATACGATGGAAATTTCCTTAAAAAATTTCTTAACAGGTAGTTAAAAATTCGTTTGTCATGCTATAAAACTACTTGTGAAATGTATAGTATTTTCTAAATAATAAGTGCAATTTACTATAAGATTTTTTTGTATGAGAAAATATTTTTGTACGAAAAATGAACTTGAAAGTGGATAGCAATTTCTTACTGACAATTGCTATAGTTAATAATTGTTGGTAAAAAATTACCCAATGAAATATTTTTAGTTCACATGTAATTAAATTTATAGACATTTTCGTCAAAAATGGTAGATAACATTTCTTGAAAATTTTGCAAATTTTAAGTTAAACGTTTCATTGTTCGTAAACTGGTGTGCCTTTACGAATATTATTCTTAGAGTAAATTGTCAGCAGATGCGATGAACTAATGCATAGTACAGAGATCTTTGTCGGCATAGTGCAATGTGATTAATGTAAAGATGATGTTACTTGAGTTTTGTTGTGTATACATGAGCGTGGTGTTGTTTTTATTTTTGCTCATTTAGTGGTTTGTGTGTGTGTGTGTTTTTTATTCGCGGATGGTTTATTTGGCTGGATGAGGTGTTGTTTTCAATAAAGGCACATGTGTTTTTGTTGTTGTAGGAATGTTTTGGCTTTGCTTGGTTTTGTTTGGCATGCTTCAGTTGTATAGTTGGCTTTGGCGTGGACTGTTGCATCTTTTAAGTAGGTATGCAACAAGGGAATATAAAGGCATGGAATATTTTGGATTTTTGAGACATATATTGGTGTTTGTTTATTAAACCTTTTAAATTAAAGTTATTAATATTTTATCGTTAGTTTAGAAAAAAGTTATTAAGAATATTTAGGAAAATATGTTGACATTGAAAGTGTATTGAAATTTTTATTATTCTATGTAAAAAATTAATATTCAGTTCCAGATGAATTTGGAAAATTTTTGTTATATCTCAGCGTATAGTTTATTCATAAATTGGTAAGTATTTTTTTAATATGACTTTCTTTTAAAAATAATATTTTTTGTGTATATTATTATTTGTTAATTAATTAATGTTTTTCTTTGTTGTAAAAACAATATTTAATTTCAGAGCAACTCCAGATGGATTCGAACAAAAAAAAAAATAGGAATTGGTAAGTTTTCTTTTAAAAACTGGCTTTATTTTAACTAGAATATTTACGTTTTTGTGACCTTTTTATCATCAAAATTACAGGTTTTTAATGCCTTATCTTAGTATTTCTTTAATCAATTTTTTTTGGAAACCAATGTAATATTTTTAATATAAAAACAAATATTTAATTTCAGAATAACCCCTTAAACATTTGGACAACTTTTTAGTACTCCTTTGCCTGTAATTTAATAGTGAATTGGTAAGGATTCTTTAACTTTCTTTTAGCCCTGGACAGTCATCCTTATTTTGTTGTACATTAACGTCAGCCTTCGTCATTTTGACTACGGCTCATTTCAAGACGCTAAAATTTTCATCGTGAGCGAAAAAGTGAACCAAACTTGAGTTTATTTTCTTATTCAATTTGGTTTTAAGTAGTTAAAACAAAAATTCATAAAACGGTCGAATTAGTATAACTTAAATTCACCATTTCCCAATAGACTAAAATGCATTTTAAATCGAAAATGAAATTACGTGTCGTCATTTTGACGAATGATGACTGTCTAGGGTTATCAAGAATATTTGGTTTTTAATGCATATTATTATTTTTTTCATTAGATATTTTGAAAACTTATTTAATAATTTTATTTAATATTTAATTTCAGAGTAACCCAAATAAATTTGGACAACTTTTTATATTTCCCCTCAGCGTACAATTTAATTGGTAAGTTTTATATTAAAACTTTGGCTTTCTTTCAACTAGAATATTTATTTTATTATATCCTTCACATCGATAACAACACAGTTTTATGAGTTTATTTAGAATACTTCATTATTTCTCTAATTGTTTCAGGTACAAATTTTATGAGATACGTTTTCCAAAGAAAAGTTGAATTCTTTACACCATTTGATAAAATGCCCCAAATATGGTAAGTTACAAGCTAAAATGAAGAATTAAAAATTATATTTCATTACATGGTGTTAATTTTTAACAATTTTCATTTTTGTTTCCATTTTTTCCAGCAAGATATGTGAAAAAAACTACCTACGATGAATAAAAAAAGGATAAGTCAAAATGTCCAAACAGCGGGTTCAAATGAACTACTCTCTGTTCCACGTGGTCATAATTTTTATTCACAAAAAACATTGTATTAAGAACTTTCATCATAAGTTTTTATAATAAAGTACTTTTGCTTAAAGAAAGTTTAATTTTAATGTATGAAAATTCTCATAATAGTAAAACGGTTTGTTGTTCCTTTAATTATTTAATTTCTCTGTACTGTGGAATGATTGATTTAAAAATAGTTTAGTCGTCGACATTTTAAAGAGACTGTTAACCAATTTTTATTATCGGGTTTCCCACAAAATAAGCAAGTAAACCAAAATAATACTGACTTTTTAACTTGGTAGGGGTATATAAATCTTATGGTGTTGTAAAAATGAACTAAAATACAATGTTATAGATGAACTAAAATTTAAGAGAATTATAAACTAGACAAGTTGAAAAAAATCTTAAGGGCTAAATCATGGTCAATATTACTACAGTTTAGTTCATTTTGCAATGGAAAAGGGTTCACTGTTTTTTCAGTGTATTTTTTAACAATCTCTCCGTATACCACAACAACGCGATTCCAACTAAAAAAACAACCCACGCGCAAACATATCGATTACACCCACGCGCAAACACATCGATTACGATGACAGGTATCGATTACAGGTAAACAATAGAAATATAGGAAAATTTCCTATATTCTAACAAGTGTGTTTCCTTAAGTTTTGAAAGGATTGCATACTTCTTAGTACGAATGAACTAAATATTTTTTTATGTCAAGTGTTGTTCGTATGTATGAAAAACTTTCTATTATAAAGGAAGTCGCAATTATCATTTTATAAGAAATTTTACTAATTTTGAGGAAACTTGGTTTTAGTTCAGTTTTTTTTGGGAGCCACCGTGGTGCAATGGTCAGCATGCCCGCCTTGCATACACAAGGTCGTGGGTTCGATTCCTGCTACGACCGAACACCAAAAAGTTTTTCAGCGGTGGATTATCCCACCTCAGTAATGCTGGTGACATTTCTGAGGGTTTCAAAGCTTCTCTAAGTGGTTTCACTGCAATGTGGAACGCCGTTCGGACTCGGCTATAAAAAGGAGGTCCCTTGTCATTGAGCTTAACATGGAATCGGGCAGCACTCAGTGATAAGAGAGAAGTTCACCACTGTGGTATCACAATGGACTGAATAGTCTAAGTGAGCCTGATACATCGGGCTGCCACATAACCTAACCTAACCTAGTTCAGTTTTTGTTTATTTTTACGAATGCTTTGTTATCGGTGAATAAAATTTTCTTGTTCAGTAGTAAATTCTTATACCCAGCGAAGAAAATAGTATGAGTAAAATTCCATGCCTTATTCTAGTTAATGAACTATTCCTAACTGCTTACAGTTTAGGTTTTTTTTACTGAAACGAGTAAATTTTATTATTTCTCACAAAAATTTACCTTAATGGAAATAAAATGGATAAACTATATTGATGAAAATTTTTTCCTTTAGTTTCGAAGGCACTTTTTTCTGGGTGTATTATGTTTCAACTTAGGCATACACTGGTAGAAAGAAATTTTAATGAAATTTTCTTTGGGTATATATATTTTAAGGCGCCAATTTGTTACTTCCATTCTTTTACTTGAAGCATACTATGTAAGTCGCTATTTCTAAACCCATATATGTTTATAGGCTATTTCTAAATTAATATATGTTTGAATCCAAGCATATGTTGTAACATATTAACATATATGTCCCAAACATGTTCTGCTAGTTTATGAACATTATATGCTTGCATTTAAAAATATTTCATTAAAAAATTTGAGTTCCAAACATATATTTTTTACGCCCAAACATACGAAAAACAATCTTTCTCGTCCGTGTAGTACATAATTTTATGTCTTCCGTGGATATATCCACTATAGTGAAACTACAAGTGCACTTAAAGTTATTTGAACTTCATTAAAATTGTGGTTGATCTAAGTTTTTATATTTCTATACATGTTTCAGACCCATCGGCTCCTGGAATTTGACAAGATGTGCCTCAAATTGGACCAAGTTTGAAGCAACCACTATGTCAAATACTGTTAACAAAGCGAACGCCTCTAAAGAAATCGTATTATTTTTACTTCAAAAATCCAGTTTGTTCAGAATATTCAACTACCAAAACAATAAATTGTTGCTTGGTACATGTAAGGATACTTACACTGAAAAAAAAGCATGCCCGATTCAAAAGATTTTGTCTTTACTTTAAAAATTTTGGTATTGATTCCGAGCCAAAGAAGCGGAGAATACAAGTAAGGATACTTTTCAGAAACAATACCTATACACTGAACAAAATATTGTCGTGAGGTCAAAGATTTCATGTCTTTAAAATACGAATGCAAATTTTGTTTACCATATAAGACGCATTTTTTTATAATGTAGTCTTTTTCCCTGTCTAAAAGTTGATAAACTTTTCAATGAAGTGGCATTGTCCTTATAATTAAGTGATTTCACTTAAAAATGGGTATCATAACATTAAAGAAAGAATGTTTGGACTAAGATCAACTTGACTTTAATAATTCAGAAAAATTCTAAAAATTTAATGAAATTGTCTTTAAATTTGTTTTCTTTTCGCTTCTTGACTACCAAGCAAAAAATCGTTCAAAGTTTTAAACACTTTATTTTAAAGACGCTTTTTACTTGAAACATAGCATAATTTCTACTGGAAGTCGAGTCCTAATAAAAATAAAGTTGTCATTAACTCATTTTTTAAGGTATTTGTTACCAGATAAAGAAAACAAGCTAAAAAGCGAAAAATTAAAATTTGCTTCCTGGAAGCAAGTACACAAAAGAGAATACATTTAAAAGAGAATTGTGTCTTAAAAGTATTCTTATTTGTATTCTCCGCTTCTTTGGCTCGGAATCAATACCAAAATTTTTAAAGTAAAGACAAAATCATTGGAACCGGACTTGCCTTTTTTCAGTGTATCGACACATCCCAAGTAATTAGATTCTGCGTGACAGTCTTTCGTATAAGTTTCTATGCAATCCATGGTAGAGGGTACATAAGATTCGGTTTGGCAGCACTTACGGTCGAATATACTTGATTTTTACTAACATTGCGTTTCGTCGCAGTACGTTAGTTAATTTACATTTTAATTGTAGAGAATTAATGTATTTAAGCATACAAACAAAGACTATTAAACTTAAACTGTTTTCATTTTATTTGAAGTAAACATGCACTACAATTGTGAGATCGAGTTAAATTTTTTTATACCCTGCATCATAGGATGGGGGTATATTAACTTTGTCATTCCGTTTGTAACACATCAAAATAACTTCCGAACGAAACAAGCTATCGACTTGAAACTTGGCACAAGTAGTTGTTACCGATGTAGGTCGGATGGTATTGAAAATGGGCCATATTGGTCCACTTTTACGTATAGCCCCCATATAAAGGGTCCCTCAGATTTGGCTTGTGGAGCCTCAAAGAGAAGAAAATTTCATCCGATCCGGCTGAAATTTGGTACATGGTGTTGGTATATGGTCTCTAACAACCATGCAAAAATTGGTCCATATCGGTCCTTAATTATATATAGCCCCCATATAAACCGATCCCCAGATTTGGCTTGTGGAGCCCCTAAGAGAAGCATATTTCATCCGATCCGACTGAAATTTGGTACATGGTGTTGGTATATGGTCTCTAACAATCGTGCAAAAAGTGGTCCACATCGGTTCATAATTATATATAGACCCCATATGAACCGATCTCCAGATTTGGCTTGCGAAGCCTCAAAGAGGAGCAAATTGCATCCGATCCGGCTGAAATTTGGTACATGGTATTGGTATATGGTCTCTAACAACCGTGCAAAAATTGGTCCACATCGGTTCATAATTATATATAGCCCCCATATAAACCGATCCCCAGATTTGGCTTGCGAAGTCTCCAAGAGAAGCAAATTTCATCCGATCCGCCTGAAATTTGGTACATGGTATTGGTATATGGTCTCTAACAACCATGCAAAAATTGGTTCACATCGGTTCATAATTATATATAGCCCCCATATAAACCGAGACCCCAACATTTTATTTCTATAGAAAATTTTGTCAAAATTTTATTTCTATAGAAAATTTTGTTCAAATTTTATTCGGTTCATAATCATGGTTGCCACTCGAGCCAAAAATAATCTACCAAGATTTTATTTCTATAGAAAATTTTGTCAAAATTTGTATTTCAATAGAAAATTTTGTGAAAATTTTATTTCTATAGAAAATTTTGTTAAAATTTTATTTATGTAGATAATTTTGTCAAAATTTTATGTCTACTTTGTCAAACTGAATTATATACGTATTGGATCGATCTTTTTTGATTAAATATATACCACGTATGGACTTACATTCAATTTAGAAGATGGTGTTAGGAGGTTTTAAGATACCTTGCCATCGGCAAGCGTTACCGCAACTTAAGTAATTCGATTGTGGAAGACAATGTTTAGATGAAGTTTCTACGCAATCCATGATGGAGGGTACATAAGCTTCGGCCTGGCCGAACTTACGGCCGTATATACTTGTTTTTAATAGAAATTTTTAAATATGTGTGAATACCTGTATTTATGGCAACCTCTGAGAATTTGCAAAAAAGCAATTCAGTCACATATTTCGCTTTATCGCCATGCAAATGCACTTTGAGACAAACCATTCGAGTGTGGTTTATACAACTCTTGGAAATTGGCAGAAAATCGATTTCAGCTTTATTGATGGTATGTTAACCTTCAATTTCATCCATGTAGACTGCTGCTGCTATTTTTTGTTTTTTTGTTTTTGTTTTCGTTTCACTGAAATTCACATTTTATGTCAACTTCAACTTCTTTCACAAAGAACACTCGAATGGGGGGTGGTTAGTTGCAAAAGAAGATGAAGAAAAGTTCGTTCACTTTTAATGATACTTGGGAGAACAGAAGTTATTTTTACATCCCTGCAATTGCGCCAACTCATTTTAAAGCAATAAAAGATGTGGCTGGTACCAATGCGGTCGGTAGACGTGGCTCGACATTCGTTCTTTGACAGACTTTTTTTTTTAAATTTCACTTCCAATGGTAGCAATATTATTATTGCAATGCAATGCCATCGACTTGAAATGGGACTGCGACAATAACAACAGCATCAGCAGCAGTAGCTTCATCGTCATCATCATCATTGGCAACGACAAGAGCAACAACAAAACTTTGCACTTAATCTATTCAAAAGTTTGCTTCTTTCATAAACTTCAATTCAGTAGTTGGGCACGTAACTTAAACTCGGGACGGAACTTGAACGAAAAAAATAATAGACTGAGTACACCCGCTTCAGTTAAAGAAAAAAATAGGAAATGTCCCCATAATCATCGCCATCATTATCCTCATCGTCAATTACGGTGCTCTGAACAGTGGTATTCACTTTCTAAGAAGATAAGGCAATGCCTGTCAGTGCTATACATAATATGGTCTCTATCAGTCCAATGTGATTTCTTAAAGGCCTACATATAGCGAAATTTAATAAAAACTGAGCCAATGCGATTTTTTCATTGCTACAATGTTTTTTTTTTTTCATCAGGGACATGAAAATGTAATAATATGAAATACTTCATTATTTTAGAGAAAAACAATTAAGTAAAGTCTAATTTCGACAATATTATAACATTCACCACCGTGTAGACCAAAATTTTTGGTGCCATCTCAAATACATCAAATTTATAGGGTGCTGTATAAAGGTCTATATTGGAATATGTATATTGATTTATATCTGAACCAATTTTGACACCATTTTTACACGTTAAAAAATTCCTTACAATTCAAATTTATACCCTGTTTCTGTATGTCGAACGAGAGTGTTTCAAATGAAAAACAAAATATTTGGGTTTCTCTATTTCGACAGGCAAGTCACTTCATATTTTGTTGTCGGGTAACAAACGGACATATACAATAGATGTCAAGAAAAAAATTAAAAACAATTTTGAAATTTGAATCAATTCTCAGGCTAAAAATTTGAAAATACTCATTTTTGATAATCAATGTACTCTCATACAAACGATATGAACTTTCAAAAATAGAGAAACCAAAATTGATTCGAATTCGAGTGACTACTTTTTAGTCGACTGGGGTTTCGTTCGACATACAGAAACAGGGTATTAATATGGGAATTATCAAACCTAAAGTCATTTAAATGCAATTTGGCAAAATACATTTAAGATTGATCGGCCGATGTATGTATATTAGATATATAGAGTAATTTTAGGCATTTTTACAATTTTTGGTACTTAACGGTGGCGATTTAAAAAAGACATTGGCTAGATCTCGCCAAGATAGATGGTCAATTGAGGGTTGGGAGATATTATTTGGCCAAATCGGACGACATTTACACAAGACGGAGCCTTAGCTAAATCTAAACGTTTTGTGGAATGTCTGGTATTACAATATGACTACAATGTGGATTTTGTGTAAAATATGGGGATTTTGGCCATATTTGCCTAAACCGGAAAAACAAATATATGGAGGTTTTATCTAAATCTGAACCGAAGTGGATCAATTTCGACACACATGAATCGGGCTGCCACCTAACCTAAACTAGGTCGGATGGTATTGCAAATGGGCCATATCGGTCCACTTTTACGTATAGCCCCCATATAAACAGACCCCCAAATTTGGCTTGCGCGGACTCTAAGAGAAGCAAATTTCATGCGATCCGGCTGAAATTTAGTACATGGTGCCAGCATATAATCTCTAATAACCATGCAAAAATTGGTCCACATCGGTCCATAATTATATATAGCCCCCATATAAACCGGTCCCCAGATTTGAACTCCGGAGCCTCTTAGAGGAGCAAAATCCATCCGATTCGGTTGAAATTTGGTACGTGGTGTTAGTATATGGTCTCTAACAACCATGCAAAAATTGGTCCATATCGGTCCATAATTATATATAGCCCCCATATAAACCGATTCCCAGATTTGGTTTGCGGATCCTCTAAGATAAGCAAATTACATCCGATCAGGCTGAAATTTGGTACATAGTGTTAGTATATGGTCTCTAACAACCATGCAAAAATTGGCCCATATCGGTCCACTTTTACGTATAGCCCCCATATAAACGGACCCCCAAATTTGGCTTGCGATTGCTCTAAGAGAAGCAAATTTTATCCGATCCGGATGAAATTTGGTACATGGTGTAAGTATATGGTCTCTAACAACCATGCAAAAACTGGTCCATATCGCTCCATAAAACAAACATAAAAATATTTCGGCAATATCCGATAATATATGTGCTTCCTGCAAAATATGTTTGGAACACATGTTAGAGAAGCAAGTTAGGGAGCCACCGTGGTGCAATGGTTAACATGCCCGCCTTGCATTCTCAAGGTCGTGGGTTCGATTCCTGCTTCGACCGAACATCAAAAAGTTTTTCAGTGGTGGATTATCCCACCTCAGTAATGCTGCTGACATTTCTGAGGGTTTTAAAGCTTCTCTAAGTGGTTTCACTGCAATGTGGAACGCCGTTCGGACTCGGCTATAAAAAGGAGGTCCCTTGTAATTGAGCTTAACATGGAATCGGACAGCACACAGTGATAAGAGAGAAGTTCACCAATGTGGTATCATAATGGACTGAATAGTCTAAGTGAGCCTGATACATCGGGCTGTCACCTAACCTAACCTAACCTACTCTCAGTGGAAAATTCCAAGTAAATCTCAATGAATCTTTGGTCTCCTGTGGTGATATGAAATATATCGGGCGACACATATATAGCTATGTCTAAAACCGAACAGATTTCAATGAGTTTCTAGTTAGTAATACAGAAGATGACATTCTGTCAACTTTGAGTAATAGTTAAGCAGTTAATAAATGAGGAGTTTATGGTAAAATCCAGGCGAAAAATTTCTATGAAATGAAATTTTAGATACATAAAAAAACTTTGTGTTAAATTTAAAGCAGCATACGAAAAAAACAAAACAAAACGTTTCCAATTGTTTCGTTTCGTACAATCCACATGTCCAAAACGAAACAAAACGAAAACCTGACATAACGGCACTTGCCTTTCGTTTTGTATTGTTTTTGTTCGTGAGTGGAAACCAAACCTAAACTGAAAAGTACTGTGGTGCTTAGTAAAATATAGGAAACAAAACGGTACACATTAAATGCAAACGTTTCGCAAACGTTTGCTCATTCGTTAAGTCCTTACAAGAAGAAAAATCTTGAATTTTATTTTTATACCCCTCACCACTACTGTGGCATAGGGTATAATAAGTTTGTGCATTTGTATGTAACGCTTTGGTAACGATTGGTCTCAGAAAAGTCTGAAACCAATCGTTTAGTATACCGATCGTCTTAGAATGAAATTCTGAGTCGATTTAGCGATGTCCGTCTGTATATCCGTCCGTCTGACTGTATATGTAATTTTGTGTGCAAAGTACAGCTCGCAATTTAAGTCGGGTCGTTCTCAAATTTGGCACAGAATTTCACTTTGGCTCAAAAACAATCGCTATTGATTTAAAAAAAAAATCGGTTCATATTTAGATATAGCTGCCATATATATTTTTCACCGATGTGGTCAAAATTAACGTACTTATCATCGTCTTTTCTTAAAATTTCGGACAGCCAATTGGTTTGCGGCTCTCGTAAAATATGCAAAATATCAGCTAAATCGATTCCGATTTAGATATAGCTCACATATATATCTTTCGTCCGATTTGCACTTATGTAGCATCAAAAGCCAGAGTCTTGCCCTGATTTGCTTCAAATTTTACTCAGGGCGTACGGTTAATAGTTCCGATTTAGATATAGCTCCCATATATATCTTTCGCCCGATATGGACTTATATGGCCCCAGAAGCCAAAGTGTTATTCTAATTTGCTTGAACTAGGAATACAATTAGTAGTGTAGTCAAGTGTGGTAAATTTTACTTAAATCGGTTCAGATTTAGATATAACTCCCATATATCGAATTCGCCCAATTTGGATTAGTATGACTACAGAGGCAAAAGTTTTACTCTGATTTACGTGAAATTTTGCAGAGGGAGTAAAATTAACATTCTAACTACGCTTGCTAAGTTTTGTTTAAGTCGGTTCAGATTTTGATATATCTCCCGAATATATCTTTCGACCGGTTTAGACGTTTTACCCCTATTTACTTGAAACTTTCTATAGGGAGTAAAATTAAGGTTCTGGATATGCATGCTTATTTTGGTTGAAATCGGTTCAGATTTTGATGTAGCTCCCATACATGATGTTGATATAGCTCCCGTACATGTAACTTTTAAAGAATTTCTGTTCACATTCTTCTTCTGTTTACATTCTTATCAGGGTGCGTATTTTTAAGATGACGCTCCAAATTACCGGCATGCCCACATAAAGTTTTATGGCAGTCTTCATTGTTACATATAAATGTTTTATTTTGATTGTCATACTCAAATAGTTGTCGTAATATATCATTTTTTGGACGCGGCATGATCGTACGAAGACACGGAGTACACTGATTTCACGTATTGGTTATGTCCCGTTGTTGTCATCGTTTCGCTCAGCAAACGTTTGCAAACGTTTTATTGCCGTTTCGTTACCGAACGAAACAACAAAACGACACAAATCCAAAGAGCACTAAAGCAATCGTTCCGTTTCGTCTCTTTTGCTTTTGAAATGTTTGTTGTTTTGTTTGTGACTACGTACAAAACGATTGACGAAAATTGAAAAGTTTGTGACTTTAAATGACACGTACCTCAATCGTTTCGTTTGTTTTCGTACACTGATTTAAAGACAATCGGTAAGCAAATAAGCGCCATATGACACTGCTTGTTGAAATCGGTCAATACATACATGTGGGAGCTATAGATAAATTTGATCCATCTTTTTCCAATTCAATAGCGTTCGTTCTTGTTCGAAAAAATAAAACCTGTACCAAACTTCATCAAAATCGATCAATAGTTGTGACCGGAATCCTGCGAACAACAAATGCACGGACAGACGGGCATCAAGCGCAAGATTAACACAGAAGATGATTCTAAGTCGATGAGTAAATGTTTTATGGGCTCTAAAAAAATTCTAATAGGCACATTTTTTGCAGATCAGAAGTAGGAGGCTTGAATTAATATGCAATTGCGTTTTAGGATATGACTACAATATGGACAAATCATTATTGGAATTGGATGTAACGTTTGGGTATTCTGGCCATATTTGCCCAAATCGGAAGAACATATATATGGGGGCTTTATCCAAATCTGGGCCGATTTGGATGAAAATCGGAGCACTTAGAAAGGTAAATTTTATCAAGTCAATTGGACTAAAATCTCGTTGAATTTCCGAGGTAAATCTGAATCGGTTTTGAATTAGGTAGACATTGCAAAAATATTTAGTTTAATCTCCGTGTAAAATATCGGAGTAAACTTTAGCTTCTGTTGTCATGTGAGCGTAATTCGGGCGAAAGATATATGGGAGCTATGTCTAAATCTTAACCGATTTCAATCAAATTTAGCACAATTGACCGTACTGGCTCATGTGGTCCCTACTGGCCGGGGGCACTTTCTGGCCCAATTTTAACGATATAATGATATGTGATTAAATAACTTTAAGTTATATTTATTAATTACCGCCTGCTATTAGCCAAGTAAAATAAATAAATAAAAATAAAACCAAAATAAATAGTACTCTTTGTGCATAATTTGAAGCAAATGAAGGCGAAACTATTGTTTCTGCGGACAATTAAGTGCATATCAGGTGAAAGATTATATTAAGTAAATTATAGATTGAATCAATTATTAAATAACAAGAATTTGTGATAAAAAACCATTAATTGAAATGTTCCAAACAATTAATTAACTTAATTAAATATTTGATTTTAATTCTAATTAAGTTGTTAATTATATTATAATTTTCGTCATTGAGACAATTTCTATAAAAAACAAGTGAGTAAAGTAGAAAGTCGGGCGGGGCCGACTATATTATACCCTAAACCACCCCTACTGAATTAGTAAATATAAGCATTTGTGGGGTATCATTGGTATAGGTTTTGGAGAACATAAACGGGGGTACATGTTTTTTTTTTTTTTTTTAATCGTTTATTTATTTATTTTTCAGTATAATTTAGACTAAAATAAACAATAGTATGCCTATTCTTAACCTATACAATGCTCCTGTTGGAGAACTCTAGTATAAACTGTATAATTCAAGTATTCTTTGTGTTTCAAGTTATACGTAACATTGGAGAAATATAATTGGGCAGTTGGGACGTAATGAAAAAAGGGAAAAAACATTACATATTATATTTTAGCTAATATAAAAAGTGTGTATCAAGGGATAAAACAAAAACAATGTCTTTCCAGGAAAGGTGACTTATATTAATTAATCCACCAATGTTTGTTGGTGTCTGCATTTTATATTTTACTTTTGTTAGTAGTAAATATACTCATACTAAATCTTAAATTAGACATCATATCGTTGTTTATATTTATAGCTTTATTAGTTGCCCTGCGATAATGATGGTAGAAAATGGGAACGCCATCTTCGTTTTGCAAAACCTTATGGCTATCTAGAAAAGGAAAAGCTTCAGGAGGGACATACCCTTTCCCTATAGATTCCTCTATGTAAGAAAATGGCGCATAATACGGGGCCATTATAAGGTTATTATTTTCGCATTGCGTGCACCGTGAGATATGATTCCGAATAAGGTATATGATTATATTATCGATTCTACATATTTCTGCGTACTTATATAAATTCTTGTTAGATACATATTTCAAATGACCATTGGAATTATTTCTAAACATTGATGTACAAACTCTTAGTATTTTCCTTTCAGCTACGCGGATTTTTTCCATGTAAGATGGGGAAATGTTGAACCAGATTGGACAACCATATGTTATAACGGGTCGAATTAGCACCTTGTACATAAATATCTTAGTTGCTGGGTTGAGAAGCTTCGTGTAGAATAAAGATTTATTTGCGAAAAATGCCCTTTTCGTTTTCTCAACAACTTGATTAACGTGATCGTTAAAGTATAGAAATTTATCTAAATATATTCCAAGATACTTAACGGTATCTACAACCCTAATGGCTACATCATTTTGTCTAGAATATACACCGAAAGTCATCCATCTCTTCCTGACGTTACTGTTGCATCTATTCACTGGAGGCCTAAACAAGATTGATTCGCATTTGTCTGTATTTATTTTCATATGCCAATCGGTGGCATATGTTTCTACAACATCAAATGATTGCTGCAACTCGGTATTTATTTCCGATATGGTTTCACCTGTATTATAAATTATGATATCGTCTGCGAAAGATATTATATTATCGATCGTATTCAATAAGTCTAATATATATAAGTTAAATAGGATGGGAGCCAAAACTGTCCCCTGCTGCAGACCGTTATGCACATTAAAAATTTTGCTATTAATGCCTTTCCTATTGACTATGAAATGTTTATCGGATATCATATTGTGCAAAAGTATTATTAATTGCATCGGAAGACCATAGTCAACCATTTTGCATACTAGCCCGGGGATCCAAATATTGTCAAAGGCTTTTTCCATATCGATCTGGCACGCGCCTGTACAATATTTCCTATTCCAGTTCCAGTTAATAAAGGATGTTAATACCGTAACTGCGTTAATGGTTGAGTGATTGTATTTAAAACCGAATTGTTTGTCACATATAAGACCCTTATCTTCGAAAAGTTTATTCAAAGTAATGTTGACACATATTTCAAATATTTTACTGATGTTTGGAAGTAAGCTAATCGGGCGCATATTACTAGGTTCAGTTGGATCCTTATCCTTTTTCGGTATAACAATTAACCTCGCGATTTTCCAAACTTCAGGGAAATAGGAATTGTTGATCAGATTGTTAAAAATCGCGCAATAGTCCAAAATAGTGATCTCAGGTAAGTTCCTCAGAACAATGTTCGGAATATTGTCTATTCCGGAAGATACTTTATTTTTTAGGTTCCTGAATATATATTTTAGTGAACCTGGTGTAACAAAATGTATACCAGCTTGATCTTCGTTGAGGTCATTTGAGCGCAGGATGTTAGAAAAAGTTGTAATCGATTCCCGATTATTTTCAAAAGTCATTTTTGACTGCAAAAATGCGTTAAATTTTCGGTCTACTCGCAGATGGTTGTGGATTTCAGAATCAATCTCTTTCCGAGAGTGAACAGAATCAAAATAGGAACCTATGACATTAACAATGTCCTCATCGTCATAGATCAAATAGTTGTCATCTGTGTCTTTTTCTAAGACCCCCGTATCTAAACCGGAATTAAAAAGTAATCTATTATAATTTGCTGGCAGTCTCAAATGATCAATTTCCACTACCTTCCTTTTTCTAAAAGTTGAATTAATTTTACTGAACATATCCGCACTATTCCTAATATTTAAGTCTTTCAGCCTGTTTTCTACATTCCTATTAAGCATTAGTGAAATGTTCTCGTCTATAAGTTTGCGTATCCTCCTTAAAATCGATTTCAAAGTACACAGTGTTTCCTCCGTCAGAATTCGTTCTAACCTATTGTGCCTTTTTATTAAAGTTATAATT
Organism: Haematobia irritans; assembly: GCF_050003625.1. Classification (NCBI taxonomy): domain Eukaryota; kingdom Metazoa; phylum Arthropoda; class Insecta; order Diptera; family Muscidae; genus Haematobia; species Haematobia irritans. The sequence continues at coordinate 125,876,447 of NC_134397.1, forward strand.
TTGCTTTTCTCAGAGTAAAGTTTGTCGATGACTGCATTTGTGTGTTTCCTTTTTCGTTTGTTTCCAAAAATTGGGACTGTTTCATCGATTGTTTTCCTGATCACTTGATTTATCTGTTCTAAGTGGCAGTCGATTTCACTATTTGTGAGATTGCGGTCGTATGGGACGCGATGGATATCTTTCACGTTATGTATAAACCGATCGTGAAATCTTTTCCAGTTGGTTGCTTTAAAATTCCGTTTTAATGAAGGATCGCTGATGAAATAATTTAATATATCGTCTTGGTATTTGACTGAAATATTAATTTCTAGTGCGTCGTGATCACTGTCAAAATCAATTGTTCTTATACAATTTATCGAGTTATTTTCTCTTAGTATATCTATTCTGCTGTCAGCGATACAGACGTCGATATATGATTGTGACCTCGGGTACGATGGTAGCGAGGATGCATATAACCTACATCTTAAATTTATGGAATTATCATTAACCCAGTCGTACAGAATATTTCCCTTGGTATTGTTTTCCTTATTCTTCCACTCTTTATGTTTGCAGTTTAGGTCTCCCGCTAGTATATATAAATTATCTGTATTTAAGGCGTTAATAGCAGTGAATAGCAGTGAATAGGGTATTTAAATCGTTTTTAAAGTGAGGATCATTATTACCTGAAGGGTAGTAAGCCGAAATAACAAATAAAAATTTATTGTGACTCAGAGGAATTCTTACTATAACAGTTTCTAAGCACTTAAGACTATTTAATGTATTATTAGTAAACTTTTTATGTTTTATTGATTTCTTTATAAGTATTGCTGTCCCACCTGCCCTTTTAGAATTTGGTCTATCTTTTCTTATAATGCTATATCCTTCGTAATATAACTTGTATTTACAATTTAGTTTAGTTTCGTTTAGTAATACGATATCGGGATTATGTGTATCTATAAACCTTTGAAGATTAATTCTTCTGTTAATTTGTATCAGAGAATTTACATTTATTTCTATTATTTTTAATTGTTTGTTTGTGTTGTCTGGCATTATACGTCTATCAAAGAGAATATTGTGTCAATTCGTGAAGTTTGAATTTGAAGTTCCTTTTGGATGTTAGCTATTTGGGCAGTTAAATTTATCATTAATGTTTTGACCTCTTGGATAAATGTGCTAAAATTATCAGAGTTAGGGGTATTTTTTGTAATTTGAGCATATGAATAGCGATTTTGAGTAGGAACATTATAATTATTGGCTTTTTGTTTACTTTCCATAATTGTTTTTCTTTTTTCTTGAAGTTTCTGTTGAAGGGCTCTATATGCTGGACACCCTTTAAAAGATGCTGGGTGCCCGTGTTTTTTACATAGCACGCAGTAGACTTGGTCTCCTTCCTTCAGATTGCATTTCCCTTTTTCATGGGTTTCGCTACATTTGACACATTTTGGTGTTAGAAAACAATTAGCTGCGCTATGGAAAAAGCCCTGGCAGTTTCTACATTGGACTATTTCGGGTCGTTTGAGATGTTCCCATCTTACGCATCTATGATCTAAACCAGTAACATTTTTGAGTAGGTTAACATCACTATCAGCGCTCAGCTGAACCATATACATCGGTAGAATTTGTTTATTTTTTTTGGATATGGATGTTGTAAATGGTGATACTTTCAAAAAGTGAAGATTGTCAGTCTCAAATTTTTTTAGATCAGTAAGTACTTTACTCTCATCCATGCCAGCGTCGAGACCCTTTAACAAAAATGTTTTATTCCTTAAGCTTTTTGGCGTGTATGTAAAGAATTTAGCTTCAACTTTTTCCAAGTAAGACTTGGCTTTAATGTAATCCTTAATTGAGTTTAAGAAAAGTGATTTCTTATGTTTATAGACTTTAACCTTAATGTCTGTTATTTTTAAACAGTTTTTAATAAATTGTATCAATTTGTTCGAGTCAATATCGAATATGTTAATTGGTGGAATCTTTTGTTTTTGATTTAATAATTCATCATTTATTGTGATCTTTGAGTTGTTGTTACAGTTTGTGGACGTTGTTGGTGTTACTTCGTCCACTCCAGTTGGGGTTTTGTTTTCGTCCAGTTCAGTGTTGGGTTTATGACGTTTGGAGATTTGCTCTTTAACATGCTGTTGAAATTCTCTCAGCTGCTCGGCATCATAATCATCATCTAATATAGAGTAGTAGTTTTCTCCTAGCTGCGAGATAGCACTGCACTCCATGTTGTTGTTGTGTTTACGTTTACGATTTTTTATTAATGAAATATTGTTGTTACTTTTTTCATTGCTATCAAAGTCTTTTTTTGTAACTGGAGCCCGAAGCTCTCTGTGAGTTGACGCATCGGCTATTGAGTTTACATTGTTTTTATTTTCTAATGAATGAGCATTTAGCCCATTCATAGCACGTGATTAAATAGTTCTTTTTTTTTTTTGTATTTTTATTAATCACTTATTTTGGGGGTTTTTAAGTATATATAATATGATTTCAAAACGGCAATAATATTAAATTTTCATCGGTAAACGAAGAAAACTTGTTATATGCAGTTTCACTGAAGGTAATGATCGCAAGATTAAGAACACGTCCGTTGCTCATCGAGTTACGATTCAAACTCCGGGGGTACATGTTTATGGGTGTCTTGTCACAATCTGAGCAGAAATGTCTAATATTAGGAGCTATAGTTTATTTTGCACCAATAGAGTTAGTATGCCACTAATATTGAGTCCATTATTAAAAAAAGAGGAAATCGGTCAATTAGTTGTGGGTAATAAATCCAAATTTCTTCAAATAGGGCAATAGATTTATGTAAGAGCTACATGTAAGTATAAATACGATCAGCTAGTACATCAAAATTTGAAATTTGAATAACATAACTTAATAAATAAGAGTATTATGGCCAAATATGACAAAATCGAGCGATGCATATATATGGGACCTATATCTAAATCTGAACCAATTTGTATAATATTTTGCAGGTATGATTGATACTTCAGAAGGTCACTTTGTGTAAAATTTGAGTACGATCAGTTAATAAATGAGGCCCCTATGGTCAAAAATAAGGTTATTAGGGGCAAATTTTTCAAAATCGGGCGATACATATTTACATATACATATAATTTGAATCGATTTCGATGAAGATTATATTTAGCCAACCTTGGTTACGATCAGTTGATAAATAAGGGTTTTACGGCCAAATTGGGCAAAATCGGGCGATACATATATATGGGAGCTATATCTAAATCTGAACCGATTTCAATGAAATTGCGCACATACAGTTATAGGTATAGAAGATTATATTTAGCCCACTTTGAGCACTATCGGTTGATAAATAAGGGTTTTACAGCCAAATTTGGCAAAATCGGGCGATACATATATATGGCAGCTATATCTAAATCTGAACCGATTTTGATTATTTTTTGCACATTTTGTCAGTACCATAAAAGATTAGAGTAAGCCAAGTTTGAGTAAGATCGCTTAATAAATAAGGTTTTTATGGCCAATTTTGGGAAAATCGGGCGATACATATATATGGGAGCTATATCTAAATCTGAACCGATTTCCATGAAATTTTGCACATATAGTTAGTACTATAGAGGACTGAATCTAGCAAACTTTTAGTAAGATCGGTTAATAAATAAGGGTTCTATGGCCAAATTTGGGAAAATCGGGCTATACATATATATGGGAGCTATATCTAAATCTGAACCGATTTCGATGATTTTTTGCACATATAGTAAGTGCTATAGAAGACTACATTTAGCCAAATTTGGGTCAGATCGGTTGATAAATAAGGGTTTTGTGGCCAAATTTGGGAAAATCGGGCGATACATATATATGGGAGCTATATCTAAATCTGGATGAAATTTTGCAGACTTGAAGGGCGATGGAAAAGATTGCCTTTTGCCAAATTTGGTGACGATGCGTTTGCAAAAACGCGCAACTTGACCCCATTTGTCGAAATCGGGCGATACATATATATGGGAGCTATATCTAAATTTGATCCGATTTCTTCCAAATTCAATAGCGTTCGTCCTTGTGCCCAAAAAACTCCCTGTACCAAATTTCATCAAAATCGGTTAATAATTGCGACCGGAATCCTGTGAACAACAAATACATGGACAGACGGACGTACGGACGGACGGACACCAAGCGCTAGATCGACTCAGGAGGTGATTCTGAGTCGATCGGTATATATTTTATGGGGTCTAAAATCAATATTTCTGGTAGGCACATTTTTTGGCCGATCAAACTTATTATACCCAAACCACTATGTGGTTTAGGGTATAAATATTGGATCAATTAATTGGTTCAATATTTTTTCAATAAAATTTTTAAAGAGATATCTAACTAAAAAATTATAATTTCCGTTTTCATTTCATTAAAATAACGATAAAAAAGGTGTTGATGATAAAGCAGTTAATAATTGAATCAATGAAAAAAAAAATTATTTGCCGTAAAAATCAAAAATAATTGGAGTGTCCTGAAAATTAATTAATTAAGTATTTTTATACCCTCCATCATAGGATGGGGGGTATATTAACTTTGTCATTCCGTTTGTAACACATCGAAATATTGCTCTAAGACCCCATAAAGTATATATATTCTGGGTCGTGGTGAAATTCTGAGTCGATCTGAGCATGTCCGTCCGTCCGTCCGTCCGTCCGTCCGTCCGTCCGTCCGTCCGTCCGTCCGTCCGTCCGTCCGTCCGTCCGTCTGTTGAAATCACGCTAACTTCCGAACGAAACAAGCTATCGACTTGAAACTTGGCACAAGTAGTTGTTATCGATGTAGGTCGGATGGTATTGAAAATGGGCCATATCGGTCCACTTTGACGTATAGCCCCCATATAAAGGGACCCTCAGATTTGGCTTGTGGAGCCTCTAACAGAAGCATTTTTCATCCGATCCGGCTGAAATTTGGTATATGGTGTTGGTATTTGGTCTCTAACAACCATGCAAAAATTGGTCCACATCCGTCCATAATTATATATAGCCCCCATATAAACCGATCTCCAGATTTGGCTTGCGGAGCCTAAAAGAGAAGCAAATTTCATCCGATCCTGCTGACATTTGGTACATGGTGTTGGTATATGGTCTCTAACAACCATGCAAAAATTGGTTCACATCGGTACATAATTATATATAGCCCCCATATAAACCGATCCCCAGATTTGGCTTGCGGAGCCTCAAAGAGAAGAAAATTTCATCCGATCCGGCTGAAAATTGGTACATGATGTTGGTATATGGTCTCTAACAACTATGCAAAAATTGGTCCATATCGGTCTTTAATTATATATAGCCCCCATGTAAACCGATCCCCAGATTTGGTTTGTGGAGCCTCTAAGAGAAGCATATTTCATCCGATCCGGCTGAAATTTGGTACATGATATTGGTATATGGTCTCTAACAATCATGCAAAAATTGGTCCACATCGGTCCATAATTATATATAGCCCCCATATAAACCGATCCCCAGATTTGGTTTGTGGAGCCTCTAAGAGAAGCATATTTCATCCGATACGGCTGAAATTTGGTACATGATGTTGGTATATGGTCTCTAACAACCATGCAAAAATTGGTCCACATCGGTTCATAATTATATACAGCCCCCATATAAACCGATCCCCAGATTTGGCTTGCGAAGTCTACAAGAGAAGCAAATTTCATCCTATCCGGTTGTAATTTGGAACATGGTGTTAGTATATGATCTTTAACAACCGTGCCAGAATTGGTCCATATCGGTCCATAATTATATATAGCCCCCATATAAAACATTCTCAGATTTCACCTCCGGAGCCTATTGGAGGAGCAAAATTCATCCGATCCGGTCGCTAACAACCATACCAAAATTGGTCCAATCACACAAAAATTGGTCCATATCGGTTCATAATCATGGTTGCCACTAGATCCAAAAATAATCTACTAAAATTTTATTTCTATAGAAAATTTTGTCAAAATTTTATTTCTATAGAAAATTTTGTCAAAATTTTATTTCTAGAGAAAATTTTGTTAAAATTTTATTCGGTTCATAATAAAATTTTCATCATTGTCAAAATTTTATTTCTATAGAAAATTTTGTCAAAACTTTATTCCTATAGAAAATTTTGTTCAAATTTTATTCGGTTCATAATCATGGTTGCCACTCGAGCCAAAAATAATCTACCAAGATTTTATTTCTATAGAAAATTTTGTCAAAAGTTTATTTCTATAGAAAATTTTGTTAAAATTTAATTTCTGTAAAAATTTTTGTCAAAATTTTCTTTCTATAGAAAATTTTGTCAAAATTTTTATTTCTATAGAAAATTTTGTGAAAATTTTATTTCTATAGAAAATTTTGTTAAAATTTTATTTCTGTAGAAAATTTTGTCAAAATTTGATGTCTACTTTGTCAAACTGAATTATATACGTATTGGATCGATCTTTTTTGATTTAATATATACCACGTATGGACTTACATACAATTTAGAAGATGGTGTTAGGAGGTTTTAAGATACCTTGCCATCGGCAAGCGTTACCGCAACTTAAGTAATTCGATTGTGGATGGCAGTGTTTAGATGAAGTTTCTACGCAATCCATGATGGAGGGTACATAAGCTTCGGCCTGGCCGAACTTACGGCCGTATATACTTGTTTATTTTAATTAAGTATTATGATTTATGCTTCCCTTTTTGTGACTGCGACAATTTCAGGTAAAAAAATTAAATGTTTCAATTAATTTAGTAATCGAATAAATATTTTTTCTGTGTATTAGACCAAAAGGAGAATTGGAGAAAATGGAAAAATTATCAAACTCAAAAAAAAAAAAACTTAGTCAAAAAATGACAAACAATTCTCATAAACTTTCAGCATTTGGTTTCTAGCATCTCACATCCGTTTGGCGGCGGTTGAGAGGTCTTGGTCTGGCCCCCTCAGAAATCAAACACGAATTCAATGTGAATGCATTATATCCCCCTGCAGAGAATTGGTTGTCACAAAGAAAACCAACGATGAAAATGGCAGCATTGGTGAAACTTCATCATTGCCTGGATACTTAGCAGATGCCAGGTAAAGTTTTCACCTGCACCACCTCAAGGTGGCCGTGGCTGACATAAATGTAACTACAAATGGTCTATAATGACTTCTGATGGGCTGAGACGACTTTGTTGGCAAGATGTAATTTTGCATTTAACATATGATTTGAGGCTATAAACTTGCACTGAATTAACGACAATTGTCGTAAAAGTTCAGCATAAATTTAACTTATCTTGGGACTGTGGCAAAACTTTAAATACCACAGTTGTTTTAAATGCTGATGCATTATAATTCCTTCTAGTTAAGGTAATTTGGCAGCATTTAGCTGTAAACCTGTAACCTTGGAGAAAACTTTGCGTTTTGGCAAAAGACATTGTTATAAGCCCATCGATGATGGAGTATATCTAATATTATATAGAGTGACCAAATTGTGTGAGACCTATAACGATTACCTATGTTCAACATCGAATTGAATATGTTTGCCCAAGAGGACAATCACTCTAGAAATAATTGCTGAGGTAGAAACCGAAGAAGATCAATAAAATTAATTTAATTTTCTTTATTATATATTCCCAGCAGAAAAAAGATTTACTTATAGCTTGGCTAGTGTCGGTTAACTACCTCCGGTATGTTATCTTTGATCATAGGATAGTGGTATTCTAGCTTTGTCATTCTGTTTCTAACACATCGAAATATTGGTCCATAAAGTATAAATACTCTAAATAAGGTCGCCCGTCCGTCTGTTCATATCACATTAATGTTCTCACGAAGCAGGCTTGGTACAAGTAGTTATTCTTGATGTAGGTCGGACGATATTTGCAAATGGGCCATATCAGACCACTTTTAGTATAGTCCCCATATAAACCGAATCCCAGATTTGATTTCCGGTGCATTTTAGAGGGGCCAAACTCATCCGAAACCATTGAATATGCCATCTAACAACTATGAAGAATTGGTCCATATGGGTCCATAAATCAAACCCCAAATTTGACGTCTGGAGCCTTATGGAGAAACAAATTTCGTCCGATCCGGTTGATATCGGCACTTGTAACGCAGTTTAGTTAAAATTTTCTAAATTAACCGAAACTTACCCCAAATTAACCAAACGTTCCTTTAATGTTTATGAGTGTGGTCGAAGGAAATGCCATAATTTTTAACAATTTGTCTCCTAGTTTTAAGAGGAAAGGTCATCTAATCCAGTTGATATTTGGTTGAAATTGGTCTATATCAATTAACAATTATATATAGCCCCATATAAACCGATTGCCTGAATTTTATTTCAGAGATTATTGGAGGTGCAAATTTCATCCGATCCGGTACGTATTGTCAGTATAAGCATTATAAAAAATTTTCAAAAATGATCATTGATTATATGGGGACTATATATAAGACTATATACGAGTATAAGCCAAATAAAGTTAGTTGTAAAATTAATGCTAAAACTTATATTTCACCATTCGAACGAATTTTTATACCCTCCACCATAGGATGGGGGTATATTAACTTTGTCATTCCGTTTGTAACACATCGAAATATTGCTCTAAGACCCCATAAAGTATATATATTCTGGGTCGTGGTGAAATTCTGAGTCGTTCTGAGCATGTCCGTCCGTTCGTTCGTCCGTCTGTTGAAATCACGCTAACTTCCGAACGAAACAAGCTATCGACTTGAAACTTGGCACAAGTAGTTGTTATTGATATAGGTCGGATGGTATTGCAAATGGGCCATATCGGTCCACTTTTACGTATAGCCCCCATATAAACGGACCCCCAAATTTGGATTGTGATAGCTCTAAGAGAAGCAAATTTCATCCGATCCGGCTGAAATTTGGTACATGGTGTTAGTATATGGTCTCTAACAACCATGCAAAAATTGGTCCATATCGGTCCATAATTATATATAGCCCCCATATAAACCGATCTCCAGATTTGAACTCCGGAGCCTCTTAGAGGAGCAAAATTCATCCGATCCGGTTGAAATTTGGTACGTGGTGTTAGTATATGGTATCCAACAATCATGCAGGAATTGGTCCATATCGGTCCATAATTATATATAGCCCCCATATAAATCGATCCCCAGATTTGGCTTGCGGAGCCTCTAAGAGAAGCAAATTTCATCGGATCCGGTTGAAATTTGGTACATGGTGTCAGCATATGATATCGGTTCATAATCATGGTTGCCACTCGAGCCAAAAATAATCTACCAAATTTTTATTTTTATAGAAAACATTGTCAAAATGTTATTTCTATAGATAATTTTGTCAAAATTTTATTACTATAGAAACTTTTGTCAAAATTTTATTTCTATAGAAAATTTTGTCAAAATTTTATTTCTATAGAAAATTTTGTCAAAATTTTATTTCTATAGAAAATTTTGCCAAAATTTTATTTCTATAGAAAATTTTGTAAAAATTTTATTTCTATAGAATTTTTTTTTCCAAATTTTACTTCTATAGAAAATGTTGTAAAAATTTTATTTTGTAAAAATTTTATTTCTATAGAAACGTTAAACTTAATTATATACGTATTTAATCGGCCTTTTTTAGTTTAATATATACCACGTATGGACTATGTGGTATATATTACGGTGTTAGGAAGTTTTAAGATACCTTGTCATCGGCAAGTGTTACCGCAACCCAAGTAATTCGATTGTGGATGACAGTCTTCAGTAGAAGTTTCTACGCAATCCATGGTGGAGGGTACATAAGCTTCGGCCTGGCCGAACTTACGGCCGTATATACTTGTTCTTTATTGCAAGTATATCTCAAAAATTTTGTGAACTAGATACCAGTAAAATTTCAATAGCATACAAATAAGTTCAGTGCTAACTAAATCAATTTTAGTCCAATCGACTTCCGATATGACACGAGTATGTGTTTTGGGTCAGAATAGAACCCTCTTGATTTTGGAAGAAATCGGTTCAGTTTTAGATATAGCTCCCATATATCTTTCGCCATATATCTGCTAATATGGCCCCAAAAGCCAGAATTTCAGCCTGATTTGCTTTAAAATTTGCACAAGGCGTGCAATTGATTGTGTCGTAAAGTGTGCCGAATTTTGTTGAAATCGGTTTAGAGTTAGATATAGCTCCTATATATATCTTTCACCCGATATGCGATTATAGTGCGCCAGAAGCAAGAGTTTTACCCTGATTTGCTTTTTTGAGTAGAATTAACGTTCTCGATATACATAACAATTTTGGTTGAAATTGGTACAGTTTTAGATATAGCTCCCATATATATCTATCCCCCCCCATTTAGATTCGTATGACCACAGAGGTCAAATTTGTAATCCGATTGTAATGAAATTTTGCACATGGAGTAGAATTAACATCGTTACTATGCATGCTAAATTCAAAATCGGTTGAGATTTAGATATAGCTCTCATATATATGTTTTTCTGACATTTTCCTTGTAAAATCGCCACTGCTAAGTCGAAAAGTTGTAAAATGACTCCAATTTTCCTATATTTCTAATACATATCAATCGCCCGATAAATCATAAATACAATCTTGCGAAGTTGTTTAAAATTTGCTTCAGTTTTGAATGTCTCTCTCCAGCGACATACTTTGGAATAGGGTTTTATAAGTTACTGCATATGTTTGCAACACACAGAAGGAGACGAGATGGACATATGGTGTCGTTGGCAATATTTCTCAGGGCGGGCCCATGAGTCGATCTAGCCATGTCCGTCTTGCGAAGTTGTTTAAAAATTGCTTCAGATTTAAATGTCTCTCTCCACCGACATACTTTGGAATAGGGTATTATAAGTTACTGCATATGTTTGCAACACATAGAAGGAGACGAGATGGACATATGGTGTCGTTGGCAATATTTCTCAGGGCGGGTCCATGAGTCGATCTAGCCATGTCCGTCTGTCCGTCCAACACTTTCCTAGTAAAATTGTCACTGGTAGGTTAGGTTAGGTTAGGTTGTAGAAGTCTAACAAATTTTCGTGTCATATTTAAATATATGTATAGGGGAACAAAAACCTTTATATATAGCACCCAACACATTTGACTGATTTGATATGGTATCGAAAATGTGGATCTACAGTGGTGCAGGATATAAAATAGTCTGAGACTACTATTTTTATATGTTGCAAACGGAATTATGTAAGTATATCTCCATCCTATTGTGGAGAGTACAAACATGTTTTGCGTTACGCATATTTTGATTATAAACATTTTTGGTGATTTGTGTAACCCAATTTATATTATATTTGTAAAAGCAACACAACAAGAAGTAGTCTTATATGTGAAATACAATATTTGGAAATTTATGTCCTGTTTCTGAATATCGCACGATAGTTTTTTTTTTTCAATTCATTTATGTATTCATTCAATGACTCCATATATAATACTAAAATCCAATAAATTAAAATTTCAATAAACAAAATATTATAATTATTAGTTAATTTTTTTTTTCAATGAAAAGCATTTTGTTAAACCTAAACATTACCATAATTTTTTTCAAAAATCACTATTACAACGAGAATACGCTCTTTTATATTAATTTGAATTTAACGGGTTTTCAAAACATATGTACGCCCTTAATATGAAAATACAACCCTGATTCAATACATGTGGACCGGTTACCAATTACTCAAGTACTCGTATGAAATGTCAAATCAGAACTTATAAAATGTTAATGTTGGCCTGTCTAATGAGGTGCCGGCGCTTAAAAATGCCACTTGGCAAAAATGTAAATTTTATTTTTTTCAGGCACAATTGAGTGCCAAAGCAATTTAAATAAAAACATATTTTATTTAGGTTGTAATGCTGGTTTTGATGATCTTTTATACTAAAGTAAATTTGATGATCTTTTATACTAAAGTAACGGCATTTCTAATTCTATTTTCTTCTTTCTAACATATCCTTAAAAATAAACAACAATCCTTATATCTAAACATATGTTCTATTATTTATTACTAAACAGCTGTTTGAATTATAATGTAACTTAAACTATTGAACAGCTGACTTAAAGCTTATGTACCGAATACACTACACTTTCGTATTTCAATCGAAAGAAATTTTAGTTTGGTTTCTCTATGTCGAAAGACAAGTCACTTCGTATCGATGTCCTCATTCCACAGTACGCTAGGTTAGGTTAGGTGGCATCCCGGTGTATCAGGCTCACTTCGACTATTCAGTCCATTGTGATACCACATTGGTGAACTTCTCTCTTATCACTGAGTGCTGCCCGATTCCATGTTAAGCTCAATGACAAGGGACCTCCTTTTTATAGCCGAGTCCGAACGGCGTTCCACATTGCAGTGAAACCACTTAGAGAAGCATTGAAACCCTCAGAAATGTCACCAGCATTACTGAGGCGGGCATGCTAACCATTGCACCAGGGAGTACGCTAAGTCGACTTATCATTTTTTGATGTAGTTCGTGGTTTTTTTATTCGGATTGATGTGAATTGCGTCTTGTCAAAAGTTCGAATTTATTGGACACTTCTATCAAAAGTTATGGTTAATATTGTACGTAACCTGTGAGTAAAGTTTTAAAAAAATTTTAATCCAAAAAGGGCAAAAAGCTTTGTTCGGCCTAAAGTGGTTTAAGTCATTTTTAGCCACGTTCTATTATCACTATTTTGAATTCGTACATACTAAAAAAAATCTACAATAAACGTGATTTTAAGACCGAAAATTGAATTTCTATCTTATACGGGTTTTGAGAAATTCAAAAAAAAAAAAAACTTTGAACTTGTTTCCTGTAAAATTCATTTTTTAGATTTAGCGTACTTTGGAATGGAGACATCGATATTTTGTTGTCGAGAACGAAGTGAACATATACAATATGTATCAAGAAAAAGTAAAGATATATTTAGAATTTGAATTAATTCTCAGGCCAAAATTATGAAAATACTCATTTTTGATAATCAATGTATTCTCATACAAATGATACGAACATTCAAAAATACAGAAACCCAAATTTATTCGAAATCGAGTGACTGCTTTTCTATCGATTTGATTTTCGTTCGATATACAGAAACAGGATATTAATTTAATTGTTTGGTTTGTCGTGAATGGCAAAGATGCACTTCTAATTAACAATTTCATAAAATACAATAAAATGAAATTGGAATTTTAAGTACAATCCACATTGGTTTTAAATCATCGAATAAAGTTCGAAAAATGTCTTTAGATTTGTTTTTTAAATGAAGCTTATTTAAATTAACACTTTTTTGCATTTATTCTCACAAAAGTTTATTATTTATTTACAGTGTTTTTTTATGGCACATTTAATTAACTTTTGCTGATGTGTTGTTGCTGTTTATGTTCACTTTTTTGTTTCTGATGTCGTTGCCTTTGTACAAACGCCATCGTGTACATCATTAAAAAGTTCGCAGGGAAAGCGACGAACGCTTATAATAGCCATTGAATTCTCGCGGTAAATATAACCATAAAGTTGTTATTAAAAAATTGTTTATTAAATTAAAAATGAATTTAATGCACAATTCAGAATACAATACAAAGCCAATAACAGCAACGATGCTTAAAACAAATTTAACAAACAAACCGGCTTTAACCATCTGCCTAAGGGAAAGGCAACATAAACGTTTTGTCTGTCCAGCCGCCATTGGTTTTAACTAACGAAACAATTGAAAATATTCCCACACAAATAATCGATGTGATTAAACTGTGAATTTCTCCTTTAACATTCAATCGGCGGTTATGGATAATGTAAAGCAAATAGTTTAACAATTTGTAAATTACATAATCTTTTGAGGTATGGCATTTTTTGTTTTCTTGTAATTCATAAATAGTATACCTAAAAAGTGGGGAAAAAACTTTCATTGTAGCAGTTTACTTGAGAATATATAGAATTTCAGACAGATTACGCTCCACCACCTCAAATCTTAAACATTCAAGCGTAGAAGAAAATCCGATAAAATTATGATATTCATGAAATCTAAATTCTTTGGATTTTTACGCCCATTACTCGAATGAGCACGAGAAGAAAAATTTGTAAATTTCAATTTGGATGATCAGTTCTGATCTTCTATTCCCCAAGAATTTCACCCTTTCACTACCAAAAGATACATAATTTAAAAAAAATTAATTTGTCTTATTTTTTACTTGTATTAACAGCATGCGCAAAAATTTTAGTTTTTAAGGACCTACCTCAATTAGATCAAGAGCTATATAAGTATCTTTTGAGAAATTGATACATAAATTAAAATGTAATGACCTTACGAAAATAAACGCTATTTGGCCTATTATATCTATCGAAGTGTGAGAAGAAATACAAAACAAATCCGAAAAAATATCGGCTTTCGTTCTTGGATCAGAGAATGAAGCCGCCGAGTCGCGCCGCCGATTTCAGTCGTCGCCGGCCATTTTTTGCCAGTCGACGCCGCCGCCGAATATGTCGGCTCATCTCGACTCAAATTTAGCCGCCAATTAATGAAAAATATTAGTTTAAATCAAAAAAAAACTTTATTAATAATTGTAGTAATTTAAGTCAAAATTTTGACCCTCTCACCCCCAATCAATCTATTTCAAAGTGTTATAATAATTTTGCAAAAATTTACCTCAGAAAATTTGAATGAAATGTAAATTTGATTGTAAGATTGGTTGTACAACTAATCTCATTACCATTCGAATAACTTCAAATTGATTTTATAATGGATAATTGTCCGCCGCCGAAGAGACTTATTTATATCGGCTTAGCCGTCAAGCCGCCGCCGCCGCCGGATGCAAAAATTTAATGTCAGCCGCCGCCGACAAAAATGGGTCGGCTTCATTCTCTGTCTTGGATTAATGTCCACTTACTATAATTTATATAATTTATAATTTATTTTATTATTTAAATTAATGCATCTACTGTAAAATAACATCAAGAAATAAATCGAAACTAAATAAGGAAATAGAGTTTATTGTCGTTTTCGAATGTCGTCTTAAGTGGACATCGGTACACAAGGGGTTAAATCGGGTTAAAGGGGTTAAGGGTTATATCAAATTCGTGCAGATATAAACCAAATTTGACGTACTTTTTTATACCCTCCACCATAGGATGGGGGTATATTAACTTTGTCATTCCGTTTGTAACACACCGAGACATTGTTCTAAGACTAAGTATATACATTCTGGGTCGTAGTGAAATTCCGAGTCGATCTAAGCATGTCCGTCCGTCTGTTGAAATCACGCTAACTTCCGAACGAAATAAGCTATCGTCGTGAAACTTTGCATAAGTAGTTGTTATTGATGTAGGTCGGATGGTATAGCAAATGAGCCATATTGGACCACTATTTCGTATAGCCCCCATATAAACCGACCCCCAGATTTGGCTTATGGAACCTCTTAGAGAAGCAAATTTCATCCGATACAGAAGTAAATTTCACCCGAATTTTGGTACGTCGTGTAAGTATATAGTATCTAATAACCATATAAACATTTTTCCATATCGGTCCATAATTATATATATCCCCATATAAACCGAACCCCACATTTGACCTTCGGAGCATTTTGGAGGAGCAAAATTCACCCGATATGGTTGAAATTTGGTACGTGGTGTTAGTATAGGGTCTATAACAACCATGCAAAAATTGGTCCATATCGGTTTATAGTTATATATAGCCGATCCCCAATCCTATAAAAATTGGTCCATATCGGTTCATAATCATGTTTCCCACTTCAGCCAAAAATAATCTACCAAAATTTTACAACTATAGAAAATTTTGTAAAAATTTTATGTCTATAGATAAATTTGTCAAAATTTTTTTTTTCTCTAGGAAATTTTATCAAAATTTTATTTCTTTAGAAAATTTTGTCAAACTGAATTATATACGTATTTAATCGGCCTTTTTTAGTTTAATATATACCACTTATGGACTAACTTACAATTTTGAAACGGTGCCGTTTGACTTAGAATTCCACCCAGATGATGAATATATACATTTATACGATGTGCTGCACACGGAGTGACGAACTTATTGTGCCGCCATAATGGGTACAAAAAGGGACTAAGAGTAAACAAATCCTTTTTTGGTGGCAAATCATGACTAGTTCTTGCGAGCCCATTTTGAGAGCTTTAAACGAATTTAATAAATTGAATAATAACTTTAATTTAGATTTTTCAATTTCCCTACATAAATTTAATAATATCATAGACTTAACTTATTTTTAAAATTGCTAGTCTATAAAGATTGTAATCCATAGACTTAAGTTAATAAATAAATAAATTAAAATTGGGCTGCGAAAAAAATTAATTGTGTAAAAAAATCAAATGTGTCATTCTTTGTAGTTTATTATTGATTTTAATACCAACTTTACTCGTATAGGTATATATTCCAAAAGCAACACAAAGTATCCTTGGGCAGAAATAGTAAATTATTTCCTGATAATATACTGAAATGAGTTCGAAACTATGAATATTTGATTAAAGAACATTTCTTTGAAATTTGTTATTCTTTTTATTCTGCTTGGCTAAATCATTTTGGGTATGGTGGCGGGCCTTCCTATTTCCCTGATTTCTATTCAACATAGTTTCACATAATACTTCAAAATTCTTACAATATTCAATAATAATTATTATGGAAATCCATAAAAAGCAAATCCAGGCCTAAAATTTACACCAATAAGCAAATACACTGATAGACAAATAATAAAGGATGAGAAATAGAAAAATCAATGAAATAAAATACAATAATATTTGCCTCAAAGAAGACTAAAGGAAAACAAAACAACACTTTTGCAAAGTGTTCAAGTGATAAATATTTGTGTAGTGCAATTTCATAGAAAACAAAACGGAAGTAGAGTGAGAAGATATATGTGTGAAGACAATGAAAATGAAACCATGGAAAACATCTGCTACGCGCATTAAACGAGGTATGAGCACTCTTTGGATGCAACAGTGCTGAGAGAAAATCTGTATACACTTTTATACGCTTCAACACTACTGTGGTACAGGGTATAATAAGTTTGTGCATTTATATGTAACGCCGAGAAGAAGTAGTCATAGACCCATATTGTAGTATACCGATCGGCTTAGAATTAAATTCTGAGTCGATTTAGCGATGTCCGTCTGTCTGTCTGTCCGTCTGTTTAAGACCGATCGTCCTCAAATTTGGCGTAGGGTCCTTTTTGGGCTAAAGGACCATTCCTATTGATTTTGTTCAGATTTAGATATAGCTGTCATATATATCTATAACCGATCTGGTCATAAATGACGTATTTATGAACCGATCTTCTTCCAATTTCGTGTGATCGAATATTTTGTGAGTCTCGTAAATTTTGCAAAATATCAGTCGAATCGGTTTAGATTTAGATAGAGCTCTCTTATATAGATTTTGCCCGATTTACTCTCCTATGGCCTCAGAGGCCAATCTTTTGTTCCGATTTACGTGAAATTTTGCCCAGGGAGTAGAATTAACATTATAAATATGCGTACCGAATTTGGTTGAAATCGGTTCAGATTTAGATATAGCTCCCATATATAGATTTCACCCGATTTACACTCCTATGGCCCCAGTGGTGAGCCTTTTGTTCCGATTTACCTGAAATTTTGCACAGAAAATATGTGTACCGAATAGGCTCAGATTTAGATATAGCTCCCATATATGGCTTTCACCTGATTTACACTCCTATGCCCCAGAGGCCAAAGTTTTACCCCGAGTTACGTAAAATTTTGCACAAGGAGTAGAACTAACATTATAAATATGCATATGAAGTCGGTTCAGATTTAGATATAGCCCCCATCCATATATGTCGTCCGATTTACAGTCATATGACCACCGTAGATCAAAATTCCTCTCCGATTTACTTAAAATTATGCACAGGGAATGGAAATAAAATTTTTACTATGTATGCCAAATTTAGTAAAATTGGTTCAGATTTAGATATAACTGTCAACATGAATGCTTAAGAAACCAAATCGAAAGATCGGTTTATATGGCCGTAAAGTCCACAAATAAAATCAAAAACAATTAAAAATTCAGACAATCTTATAGAAAACATAGAATAATCTCCATTATAGGGACGAAGGGCCAAAATGTAGGGACATTTTCACTCAACACAATTTGTAATAATTTTTACATTTTGGTGGCTCTAGAGGAGGAAATTAGAAGCCGGAAAGGCTTGATCTTTAACAATGTGTGGTAACAACAGTTACCACTCGTGCCAAAAAAAATCTTACAAAATTTGAAGATTACCACAAATCTACCAAACAAATATTTCTATAGAAATTTTTGTCAAAACTTTATTCCTCTGGAAAATTTTGTCAACATTTTATTTCTATAGAAAATTTTGTCAAAATTGTATTTCTAAGGAATTTTTTTAAAAATAATATTTATTTAAAAAAAATTTCTAAAAATTTTATTTCTATGGAATTTTTTCTCAAAATTTCATTTCTATAGAATTTATTGTCAAAATTTTATTTTTATAGCGATTTAACAAAAAAAGATTACTATTTTGAGTAGAATTCTACCAACTGTGGGAACCGTGGTGGTAATACAAATTTATATTCTAAGTTATATACGTTGAATATATCGGAAGATCGGTTTATATGGCCGTAAAGTCTACAAATAAAATCAATAACAATTAAAAATTCAGATCGATATTTAGAAACGTTACAAATAGTATTTAATGGTGGTGGACAATCTTATAGAAAACATAGAATAGTCTCCATTATAGGAAGTTGCACCCCAATTACAGTCATTGATCGATTGAACAACTCAATGGAATAAAATTTTCTTGAATTTATTTATTATAATTTGTAATTATAATAGGGATTTTTATCAATAAATAGCATTTTCTTAAATATATGTTTAATTACAAAAATATAGGGTTTTTAAAATTTAGGTTTGGCCGGAGTTGAGCAAAATTTTTAAGACTACGACTTCAGCAAAATCTACAGACTCCGACTCCGGTTCCACAGCCCTAGTTAAAAATTTGCAAAAATGTCTTTGGTGCCATACGAAGTTCAAGATGGGTGCATTATTGGTAAAATTGGCAAATTTTAAGAAATTCTGAATTATTTTGTGGGAGACACGAAATTAAAGGGTGATTTGTTAAGAGCTTGATAACTTTTTTTAAAAAAAAAACGCATAAAATTTGCAAAATCTCATCGGTTCTTTATTTGAAACGTTAGATTGGTCCATGACATTTACTTTTTGAAGATAATTTCATTTAAATGTTGACCGCGGCTGCGTCTTAGGTGGTCCATTCGGAAAGTCCAATTTTGGGCAACTTTTTCGAGCATTTCGGCCGGAATAGCCCGAATTTCTTCGGAAATGTTGTCTTCCAAAGCTGGAATAGTTGCTGGCTTATTTCTGTAGACTTTAGACTTGACGTAGCCCCACAAAAAATAGTCTAAAGGCGTCAAATCGCATGATCTTGGTGGCCAACTTACCGGTCCATTTCTTGAGATGAATTGTTCTCCGAAGTTTTCCCTCAAAATGGCCATAGAATCGCGAGCTGTGTGGCATGTAGCGCCATCTTGTTGAAACCACATGTCAACCAAGTTCAGTTCTTCCATTTTTGGCAACAAAAAGTTTGTTAGCATCGAACGATAGCGATCGCCATTCACCGTAACGTTGCGTCCAACAGCATCTTTGAAAAAATACGGTCCAATGATTCCACCAGCGTACAAACCACACCAAACAGTGCATTTTTCGGGATGCATGGGCAGTTCTTGAACGGCTTCTGGTTGCTCTTCACTCCAAATGCGGCAATTTTGCTTATTTACGTAGCCATTCAACCAGAAATGAGCCTCATCGCTGAACAAAATTTGTCGATAAAAAAGCGGATTTTCTGCCAACTTTTCTAGGGCCCATTCACTGAAAATTCGACGTTGTGGCTCGTTAGTAAGTCTATTCATGATGAAATGTCAAAGCATACTGAGCATCTTTCTCTTTGACACCATGTCTGAAATCCCACGTGATCTGTCAAATACTAATGCATGAAAATCCTAACCTCAAAAGAATCACCCTTTAGTAAATATTTATGGTTCATTTGAGTATATTTTTATATCCTTCACCACTACTGTGGTACAGGGTATAATAAGTTTGTGCATTTGTATGTAACGCCAAGAATTCTTTCTTGTCTGAGACCCATTGTGTGGTATACTGATCGCCCTAGAATTAAATTCCGAATCGATTTAGCGATGTCCATCTGTCTGTCTGTTCGTCCGTCCGTCAGCCTGTCTATATATGTAATTTTGTGTGCAAAGTACAGCTGGCAGTTTAAGTCCGATCGTCCTCAAATTTGGCACAGAGTTTTACTTCGGCTCATAGACAATCGCTATTGAGTTTGAAAAAATCGGTACAGATTTAGATATATCTGCCATATATAATTGTAATCATAATTGACGTATTTGACGTATATGTTTTGGGGTTCTCGTAAAATGTGCAAAATATCGGCCAAATCGGTTCAGATTTAGATATAATTCCCACATACACTCAGAAAAGAGTGAATCCTTTAACGAGTTAGTTTTAACTAAAGGGTGATACGGTCAAAATTTGGTCAAGGAAAACGCGTGTAAATCGGTGAAATCGTTTATTTAAAAAATCAAATTAAATTTCTTTTTCAAGTTCAATTAGTATAAAATTCAGGAAAAATATTCAGTTAGGCTTTCGCTTTTCCAAATTCGAATTGCCGGGCCTCACGCTTGACACCTGCTATCAGATTTTGTACAGCCACCTTGTCCACCTTCTTCGCCGCAGAAAGCCAGTTTGCCTTGAACTGCTGCTCGTCCTTAGCAGTTTTGTTTTGTCTTCTTTGGATTCCGCTTGACAATAGCCCAGTATTTCTCAATTGGGCGGAGCTCTGGCGTGTTGGGAGGGTTCTTGTCCTTGGGAACCACCTGCACGTTGTTGGCGGCGTACCACTCCATGCCCTTTTTACCGTAATGGCAAGATGCCAAATCCGGCCAAAACAGTACGGAACAACCATGTTTCTTCAGGAAAGGCAGCAGACGTTTATTCAAACACTCTTTCACGTAAATTTCTTGGTTGACAGTCCCGGAAGCTATGAAAATGCTGCTTTTCAAGCCACAGGTACAGATGGCTTGCCAAACCAGATATTTCTTTGCGAACTTTGACAGTTTTATGTGCTTGAAAATATCTGCTACCTTTCCCCTTCCTTTTGCGGTATAACACTCCTGTCCCGGAAGCTGTTTGTAGTCGGCTTTGACGTAGGTTTCGTCGTCCATTACCACGCAGTCAAACTTCGTCAGCATCGTCGTGTACAGCCTCCGGGATCGCGCTTTGGCCGTCGTATTTTGTTTATCATCGCGATTTGGAGTCACTACCTTCTTGTAAGTCGATAGTCCGGCACGTTTTTTGGCTCGATGCACGGTTGTAGACGATACACCCAGCTTATTTGCGGCATCTCGGAGAGAGGTTAGGGTTTCGATTGAAACTACCGGCAACTCTCTTTGTCGTCTCAGCGGCTTCCGGTTTTCGATTTCCCCCCGATCCAGACTTCCTGGCTGTCGACAAACGTTCCCCAAAACACTTTAATTACATTTGTAACGGTTGATTTGGAAACTTTTAGCGATTTTGCCAGCTTTGCGTGCGAGTAGCTCGGATTTTCGCGATGCGCGAGCAAAATTTTGATACGCTGCTCTTCTTGCTTGGACGGCATTTTGACAACTGAAGAGTGAATTCCAAAATCAAAATAGGAGCAACATTCTACACACACACCTTCAAATTGAGGGGTGTTCAGGTTTTTTACATGCAAAATTGAAAGCAATACGTCAAGTTTATTTTGACCGTATCTCCCTTTAACCAGTGTTAATATTGAACTTCGAATGTCCCCAGCAAAAAAAGCGTCGCCAAAAAAGTAATGAAAATGTTCTGTTTGAATCCGGAAGTGGTGCAAAATTGACGTAGAAGCAATGAATTTATCATGGGCTTGTCATAGGACGGAAGTACTCCATTTCAACAGCCGTTGCACTGAATTTGCATCACTTCTTTATGTGTGATCCGAATTCAATGTTTTGGATGTATATTAAAAAAAATTCTGTGATATTTTGTCAAATAAATATTTTTTTTTTTAATTTTTTATAATTTGTAATGGATCCTAACGCTTGTCGGAAACGTTTGACCTCAAATATTTTCAAAAATCACAATTTTTTCAGATTGGATTTAGCATTTCTGTCGACAAAATTCAAATGATTTGTACCATTTTACGAATTCTTACAAAAACAAAAAAAGTTTAAATTATCCATTAAAAGTATGAAAAAACCAAGTTATAAAAATGTTTAATTAAAAGAACTTCCTGGGTAGTTAAAATAAAGAACATCATTGGGAGTGCATCTTCTGGAAGTGCTTTTAAAGTTGTGCCCTTGGAAGAACTTCCAAATATTTTTGCTGGGTCGCTAAAGAAGCATGTAACCATAGTAAGATCAACATATTCCTATGGGTTAGTAATTTGTTTTAACTTTTGTCAAGTTCAAATTTGACTATTCAGAAGTAAAAAAATAACTAAATAATACATGTTTTAAAAACGAAAAAAATAATGTTCTGAATTTCCTAGACAACCTGGTGACTTGGAACAAGGAGACCTCAAGGGGGAGGATTTGAATTATTACGTCCCCATTTCTACATGTCATATTATATTTAGTACTAACCACTTACTCTTCTGTAATACAAATCCTTTAGAATCATTTATTAGATTTTATTTTTATCATTATATAAAATTTAACCCTTTGTCCGGACGGAGGATCGGACCACGTACCATCAGTTTTCTAACCAAACACACAGGGCCACTTGGCTCTTATACTCATCAACAACCAAATGTGACTTCGTTTATTCTTTTCCTGCTTGGCTGCATGTATTCAATAACACATACAATCAATGGTGTCTATTTATAGAACAGCACACGAGCACATGTTTCGGAGACGAAATATTGTTGAGAAATAGATGCACTTAACGGTAGTTAGAATTGACATTCATTGTTACCTTATTTATACTAAATATGGAAATTTCGTGTCCAACTAGACTTCGTAATATTGCACAGTAAAAGTTCAGTAACGCTGAGAAATTTCTTCGTACTTTCTATTATTAAATTTACTTCAGTCCATTTACGAACTCATTGGGAGTTCTTAACCATTTTGCTGGTAATGGCCGTAAGTTCAATTTACTTCCACTGAGTTAATTAATAGTTAAATTTAACTAACTGTGAGTAAAATTTTGAACTACTCAATATTATGGAATTTACTTGTAGTTACGATGTTCAATTATCTGAGTGTATATCTTTCGTCGATTTGCACTTATATGGCCTCAAAAGCCAGAGTTTTGCCCTGATTAGCTTCAAATTTTGCACAAGGAGTACGTTTAATAGCATCATTAAGTGTGAAATCAGATTTATATATAGCTCCCATATATATTTTTCCGCCGATTTACACTTACATGGCCACGGAGGCCAAAGTTATTCTCCCATTTTGCAGAATTATTATTCTAACTATGTATGTAAAATTTGGTCAAAATCGGTTCCGAGTTAGATATAGCTGCCATATATATGCACGCCAGAGTTGGGGAAATATGGTAGAATGTTTCATATTTTAGATGCATTTTCAATTGGATTTTCCTCCAATTGACTCAATAGTTTTCACAGAGAATATATTTAATATGCTATTAAAGTGTGTCAAGTTTGATCTAAGCTATAAATAAAGCCTCCAAAATACCCACATTTTACACAAAATTCTGATTGATGATTTCCCCATTTCGTAGTCATATCCTACACACTGTAATAGGTTAGGTTAGGTGGCAGCCCGATGTATCAGGCTCACTTAGACTATTCAGTCCATTGTGATACGACATTGGTGAACTTCTCTCTTATCACTGAGTGCTGCCCGATTCCATGTTAAGCTCAATGACAAGGGACTTCCTTTTTATAGCCGAGTCCGAACGGCGTTCCACATTGCAGTGAAACCACTAAGAGAAGTTTTTAAACCCTCAGAAATGTCACCAGCATTACTGAGATGAGATAATCCACCGATGAAAAACTTTTTGGTGATCGGTCGAAGCAGGAATCGAACCCACGACCTTGTGTATGCAAGGCGGGCATGCTAACCATTGCACCACGTTGGCTCCCAATCCGACCTACATCAATAACAACTACTTCTGCCAAGTTTCAAGTCGAAAGCTTGAAAGCAGACGGACGGACGGACATGCTCAGATCGACTCAGAATTTCACCACGACGCAGAATATATATACTTTATGGGGTCTTAGAGCAATATTTTGGAGGGTATATAAATCCTCAAAATATGTCTTAGCCTATATTTGAAGCGTTTTTCTAAAGATTCAATATTTCAGTTAATTTAAAGATAATTTCTTTAAATCCAAAAGGTTTTTCTTTACTTTAAGGAATACTTTCCCTAGTTTAAAGACGTACGACTTAATCGGAAGCAAAGATTATAAAGTTTATTTTAATTAAAATTTCATTATTTTAAATAAATTTGTTCTGGACATTGTGTAAATTGAGTGCTCTAAAATTGAGGTTGCAGAGTCTTTCATATTAGGTCAATAGTTTTTTCAGTCTAATGTTAATTTGTTACTTCACAAATTCTTTAGTGAAGAAAATACCAAATGCGAATACTTTTCCCAATCACTGTAAATGCCAACACGCGAATATAAATAAAGTATTTGGAAATAAATACACTCGATTTTCGTTTTGAAATAAACAATAACAGCCAAGAACGGAAATACAAGAAAATACAAGGAGTACATGAACCGATGTCTCTCTAGGAAGGCTTCAACGCAAATAACAACAGAATGGAATATTGACACAAAAGATTTCAAAGCCAATAAATTATGGTAATACTAGAATTGGCTTCAATGTGTGTTCTAGTTATAATACACTCTATGTTCAATATCTATAGAATCCATTGCTATTGTATATATGTGTATGGGTAAAGGAATATGCAGATGCATATATTCCAGCAATACATTTACACGTTACAAATTGTATTAAGTTCATAAATCTGATGAAAAAAGAAGACACCGAATCCAAAATGGGCTAGCTAACTAACCCACCACCATGAATCGTAACAAAAGCAAATGGGGGGAACGAACACCTGTTTTTCTTTCGCTCGTCTTTGGTATCGTTGGAGTTGATGATACCTACAAACACTAAAGTGTTATAAAATGACTTATGTATTTCTTATTGGTTGGAAATGGTAGACAGTTTGATTTATTGGGTGCTTTCCTATTTATCGAGAGATTTTTGGAATTGGCAATGGGCATTATGAATGTTGATACAGAAGGATACCAATCTTGGTAATATATGCAGAGGAAGAGATTGTGTCATATGGAATATTTTTCGTGACATAATATAGCGGATATGAAAATAAAGTGATTAAGATGGAACATTTATTAAAGTGAAAAATTTGGCAGCTAAATTTGTCAAAAATATTATCTTCAACCCTTTCGACCCTAAAGTAGAAGTGTGCACGTGAGTAATATTTTACTCACGCACACTCACGATGGAGAAATCTTACTCACGTACACTCACGCACGATATTGTTTGATAGATCTCACGCTCACGCACACTCAAGAAAATAAAATTTATACTCACGCACGAATATGTCGTGACTCACGAATAATTTTATGAGTAATTTGCCTCATGAAAACATGAGCACGAATAAAATAGAGAGCGTTATTAAACTCTTAATATCCTGGTGCCATTCTATGACTTGGCTTTCGTCGAATAAACATCTTAAATGAAAACACGGAGTTTTATTTCACAAGGCTCTCGGTACGATAAGCAAACTCCATAAATTTCACATAATAAAATCAAATTAATGTATAGTACGTTGGCGAATTGGATGCTGGTCGTCTGTTCAAGC
Organism: Haematobia irritans; assembly: GCF_050003625.1. NCBI lineage: Eukaryota > Metazoa > Arthropoda > Insecta > Diptera > Muscidae > Haematobia > Haematobia irritans. Next base: position 125,902,233 of record NC_134397.1, read on the forward strand.
CTCGTACTATAAAAATAAAAGTTAATTATTTAGTGGACGACTTGGACAAATGTCTGGTTTTGACCCTAAATAATATAAAGTATAATAAACTAGGAGTCTCTTCCCTTTACAGGTGTCAGTAAAATTGTAAATGAATTTAACTTTTAAGCGTTTTATATTGGTGAGCGCGATTAATTTCGTGAGCGTAATTGGTTACTCACGCACATTCACGAGGATATTATATTCGTGACTTACGCACGACCCTTTGGTTTGTTAATCACGCTCACGCACACTCACGCCCTTACCATCAGCGTGACTCACGACTCACGCGTGAGTCACAAAAATTTTCGTGAGTCACGATAATTTCGAGTCACGTGCACACCTCTACCCTAAAGTTGACTGTGGGCAACTTTTTGTGATTTGAAACTCACTGTCAGCGTTGCTTTTGTTTTTCTTCATAAAACTGTAAAGGTATCGAAAGCTACAAGTGTTTTCTACAAGTTGAATAAAAAAAGCTGATTTGGTTGTCAATTAGCAAATTTTTTACCCTAAACCACATAGTGGTCAGGGTATAATAACTTGATCTGCCAAATAATGAAACCAGAAATATTGATTTTAGAACCCATAAAATATATACCGATCGATTCAGAATCACCTCCTGAGTCGACCTAGCGCTTGGTGTCCATCCGACCAGCCGTCCGTCTGTTCATGTATTTGTTGTTCACAGGATTCCAGTCGCAATTATTAACCGATTTTGATGAAATTTGGTACAGGGTGTTTTTAGGCCACAAGGACGAACGCTATTGTTTTTGGAAGAAATTTAGATGTATTGAATTTGGAAGAAATTTAGACAAATCGTCGTCGTCAAATTTGGCACAACGTAATATTTTTCATCACTCTGCCAGCCTGCAAAAAATCATCGAGATATAGCTATAGATCCCATATATATGTATACCCCGATTTTCCCAAATGCGGTCATAAAACCCATATTTATCAACCGATCTTATTCAAACTTGGCTTACTCTAATCTTTTACAGTACACTGTTAAAAAAATATGTTTTTCATATGTTCCGATATAAACAAAATGTGTTTCGGGCACGATTTTAAACCACAATATATTTAAGTGCGAACATGTAATTTTCCTAAACTAACACAAAAATGTTTGGGACATCTATGTTAATATGTTAGAATATAATATGTTTGGGGCATGAATGTTTCATAAAAATCATATGTGTGAATACAAACATATATAAGTTTACAAATTTCGACTAAACATACATATGTTGTGATATTTTATTCAAAGCGACAGAGAGAGTATAGAGAGAAATAGAGATGGAAACCGGGAGAGTTGACGAAAGATATCAATATAACACAGCAAAAGAGTCAAAAGAGAACAATTTCTGTGAAACCGCTTGTATGTTGTTTCGGAAAACTGTTTTATGATAAGGCCAAAAATTTGATATGTTTAAGTCTAAATATTATTTAATTTGAATAAAGAGAATATACATTCTGAACCAAGAGAATAGACATTTGAAAAACAAACAGCTTATGTTTTCGCCTTGAGAGCAGCATTTTATGTATGTGTGGACATGTGTTTTGTTTATCATTTTGGCATTATTTTTTTCTTGGTTCGTTAAAAGAAATCAGGGGTCTTCATAAAAATAACGAAAGGGCACTATACTCTTTTTAGAGTTGGGACGGTAAAATGAAATAAGGAGGAAATAGTGAAAAATTACACAGTAAAATGTAAAAAAACAAAGTTTAGTTTCTCTTTATTAAAAAGTAGTCCACGAGGAGTTGACGGACACCATCAAATATAAAAGCGGGCATTAAGTTCGACTTTTACAGCTAAAACAATTTAAAAAGTTTATTTTCTTTAAAATGAATTATTAAAGAAAAATAAAAGGAATTTTAGAGCGATGGTGTTAAATGCTAGTAAAAAACTGTTCACTCCTAAATAAATTTATGTTTATATTATAAAATTATGTATGTATGTTTATACTCGACTCCACGTTCTTCTTTTGTTAGTTTTTGAATTCCTTCCAAATTTTAAAGTTTTGTACAAAAACAGTTTTTTGTTACAAAATTGTTATTTTTGCAATAAAAAAATAATATTTTATCCAAAAATCAGTCAATTTCGTTTATATCAAGCACTGTTACTGACTATAAATCTTTAATAACGCACATTTCGATGTTTCATTTAAAAAAATTAATATAGTATAAATATAAATGTGTAAATTAAAAAAAAAAAAAAAAAAAACAAAAAAAAAATGTTCGGTCGGAGCAGGGATTGAACCCACGACCCTTTGCATGCAAGGCAGACATGCTAACCACTGCTCCACGTGGCAAACAAATGTATGTTTCTGTTAAATAATGTTATGTTTGCATGGGCTCGTGGGCGCTGCAAACTATGCTATATAAATGTAACTTAAAACGATAATTATCTACTGGTGACTATAACAGCTACGTAGCCCAGTGGATAGTGTGTTGGCTTACAAACTGTATGGTCCTCGGTTCGATTCTCCGTGCAGGCGAAAGGTAAAATTTAAAAAATTTATAAAAGTGAATAATTTCTTCAACATTATTTGTATTACAGAGAAAGGTGCCAATAACTAAAAAATTTCGTGGAAGTGAAAATTACGAGTATGTTAGGGAATGAGCACAATCGTGTTTGGGAAAAATTCTTCCAAGCATATAATATTTTTGGCTCAAAATGCTTCCAAACATATAATATGTTCACATAAAACAAACATATTAATGTTTCGGCAGTATGCAATAATATATGTGCTTCCTGCAAAATATGTTTGGAACATATGTTAAAGAAGCGATTTTTTTTGAGGGTGTAGCAACAATATGTGCAAAAAATCATCGAAATGGGTTCAGATTTAGCTATAGCTCCCATATATATGTATCGCCCGATTTTACCAAATTTGGCCGTAAAACCCTTATCTAAGAGGTTGGCTGATAAGTCCCCGGTCTGACATATAGATGGCGTCGCTAGTATTAAATTTTTATATAGTACCAACCTTCAAATGATTCGTGTCAAAATTTGACGTCTGTAAGTCAATTAGTTTGTGAGATAGAGCGTCTTTTGTGAAGCAACTTTTGTTATTGTGAAAAAAATGGAAAAAAAGGAATTTCGTATTTTGATAAAATAATTGAAGGTCGAAATCGCAGTAAAACGGCCCCATATGAAGAAGAAAAAATTGTTGTTCCACCAAGACAACGCACCGTGCCACAAGTGATTGAGAACGATGGCAAAAATTCATGAATTGGGCTTCGAATTGCTTCTCCACCCACCGTATTCGCCAGATCTGGCCACCGTATTCTCCAGATCTGGCCCCCAGCGACTTTTTCTTGTTCTCAGACCTGAAAAGGATGTTCGCAGGGAAAAAATTTGGCCGCAATGAAGAGGTGATCGCTGAAACTTAGGCCTATTTTGAGGCAAAACCGAAGGAGTACTACCAAAATGGTATCAAAAAATTGGAAGGTCGTTATAATCGTTGTATTGCTCTTGAAGGGAACTATGTTGAATAATAAAAACGAATTTTGACAAAAAAATGTGTTTTTCTTTCTTAGACCGGGGACTTATCAGCCAACCTGTTATGAACAGTTGAAATGAAGAAAGAGGTAACCTTCTGCGGTAACACCCAAAACTGCAAAACATCATCCAAATCGGTTCAGATTTAGATATAGCTCCCATATATATGTATCGTCCGATTTTAAAAAATTTGCCCCTAATAACCATATTTTGACCATAGAGGCCCAAACTTTCAAAATATAAACTCCCATAAACATGTACACGTTAATGTTTTTAAATATGGAAATGCGGTGTATCTCCCAAACCTATACCATTGATATTCCACAAATACTTATGTTTACAAATTTAGTAGGGGTGGTTTAGGGTATGATATAGTCGGCCCCGCTCGACTTTCTACTTTACTTACTTGTTTTTCATTATTCATTAAGTATGCACGTGCCTCAAAAAAAATATTTGCGAATTTGAAAAAACGTTTTTATACATGTGACTTTTTTCAAAAATTACAACCAAAATGTTGAAATTTTTTATTAAAGTTGTAAAGTTGCCTGTGGGCAATTGTGGTAGTAAAATTACATATTTTTGGACATGAGACTTAGGTTAGGTTTAGGTTAGGTGGCAGCCCGATGTATCAGGCTCACTTAGACTATTCAGTTCATTGTGATACCACATTGGTGAACTTCTCTCTTATCACTGAGTGCTGCCCGATGTTAATCTCAATGACAAGGGACCTCCTTTTTATAGCCGAGTCCGAACGGCGTTCCACATTGCAGTGAAACCACTTAGAGAAGCTTTGAAACCCTCAGAAATGTCACCAGCATTACTGAGGTGGGATAATCCACCGCTGAAAAACTTTTTGGTGTTCGGTCGAAGCAGGAATCGAACCCACGACCTTGTGTATGCAAGGCGTGCATGCTAACCATTACACCACGGTGGCTTAGAGAAAAATGGTTTGAAAAACAATGATAACATATTGAACAAATTTTGAATTTCGATTGGGATGTCCCAGTGACGAGGAATGCGGTGATGATGTGGAAGACATACCTGCAGTGCTGGGGAGGAATTTGGAAGGAATCGTAAAAACGGAGGAAGCCATAGATATCGGCCTTCTTGGCAACATACTGGTGGATTAGCACCAATATTGGCGCTTTATTATACTTTGGTTTTTTACACCGCCAGTTAAAATGGTATAGGTTAAAAAAAAAAAACAAGTATATACGGCCGTAAGTTCGGCCAGGCCGAATCTTATGTACCCTCCACCATGGATTGCGTCGAAACTTCTACGAAAGACTGTCATCCACAAAATTGGGAAGAATTTTGCTCTTCCAAGGTGATCCGGAGGTCAAATCTGGGGATCGGTTTATATGGGGCCTATATATAATTATGGACCGATATCGACCAATTTTTGCATGGGTGTTCGAGGCCATATATTAAAATCACGTACCAAATTTCAACTGAATCAGATGAATTTTGGTCTTCCAAGAGGCTCCGGAGGTCAAATCTGGTGATCGGTTTATATGGGGGCTATATATAATTATGGACAAATTTTTACATGGCCATTAGAGACCATACACTAACATCATGTACCAAATTTCAGCCGGATCGGATGAAATTTGTTTCTCTTAGAGGCTATGCAAGCCAAATCGGGGAATCGGTTTATATGGGGGCTATACGTAAAAGTGGACCGATATGGCCCATTTGCAATACCATCCGACCTACATCAATAACAACTACTTGTGCCAAGTTTCAAGTCGATAGCTTGTTTCGTTCGGAAGTTAGCGTGATTTCAACAGACGGACGGGCGGACGGACGGACATGCTCAGATCGACTCAGAATTTCACCACGACCCAGAATATATACACTTTATGGGGTCTTAGAGCAATATTTCGATGTGTTACAAACGGAATGACAAAGTTAATATACCCCACATCCTATGGTGGAGGGTATAAAAAACATACAAACAATATATAATCGTAAAACACGCGTGATTCACGCGAAACCGTGAATGAAATTTAATGTAACTCTCGTTAATGTGCATGAATGGGACTAAACAAAAATGTTACGTGCGTGAGCGTGCGTAAAAATCAAATTGTATCCGTAATTGTTAATGAGTAACATTTCTCCGAAATCACGCTTACAATAAAAATTCACGATCCAACGCACGCTCACGACAAATATGTAATAAAATACACGCTCAAGATCACATTCACACTCACTAACAAATTCACATTCACTATTAAATTCAAGCTCACCGATTTTAGTCACCTTCACGCATTTTATCACGCTTAAGATTTCAATAGTGCCCATTGTTTGATTGTGCAACATATTTTAATTGTGCTAATGGTTCCGTCGTGAGTTATGAATCTTAAGTACTCATCAGTAATTGCAGCGAGTCATGAGATTTGTTGTGAATTAGAAGCATTTTCGTGAATGCTAATTGTTGTGTCACGAACATTTTCGTGAATCAAGAATAGTGTCGTGAGTCAGGAGAATTTTCGTTAATCACGAGAATTTAATTGAGCCACGAAAATTGTCGTGTTCCGAAAATATTCGTGAATCACGAATTACGAAAATTGTCATGAATCCTGCGGGAGCGTGAGGCATACGTGCGTGAGCATACGCGAGTATGACTTTTCATTTTGTTAATTTGCGTGAGCGAGAATTTCTATCCACATGGCGGGCGTGAGTACAAATATATCTTCATGAATGTGCCTAAGCGTAAGTGAAATTTCTCTCACACGCGCATCTAAGTATATATTTACTGTAAAAATAACAACAAACATTGAAAAAAATCCAATAGAACGTAATACGTCTATCATAAAAAAATAAACTATTTAAAAGTCACAATGGCCCAAAGTTTCCCACAGGCAACATTCTATACCGCCTAAACGAATGGGTTTGGCGACCCGAAATTTTGACCAGACGCTTCTTAAATGACTTCAACATGATTAAAAGTAAAACAAGTAAGGAAAGTCTAAAGTCGGGCGGGGCCGACTATATTATACCCTGCACCACTTTGTAGATCTAAATTTTCGATACCATATCACATCCGTCAAATGTGTTGAGGGCTATATATAAAGGTTTGTCCCAAATACATATATTTAAATATCACTCGATGTGGAGAGAATTTGATAGACTTCTACAAAATCTATAGACTCAAAATTTAAGTCAACTAAATCGGAGTTAAAAATTGGCCTCTGTGGCCATATGAGTATAAATCGGGCGAAAGCTATATATGGGAGATATATCCAAATCTGAACCGATTTCAACCAAATTTGGCACGCATAGTTACAATGTATATTCTACTCCCTGTGCAAAATTTCAACTAAATCGGAGTTAAAAATTGGCCTCTGTGGTCATATGAGTGTAAATCGGGCGAAAGCCATATATGGGGCAAATGAGTGTAAATCGGGCGAAAGCTATATATGGGAGCTATATCTAAATCTGAACCGATTTGGCTGATATTTTGCAAGTTTTTCGAGACACATAAAATATTCGGATGTACGGAATTTGAGGAAGATCGGTTGATATACACGCCAATTATGACCACATCGGTGAAAAATATATATGGGAGCTATATCTAAATCTGAACCGATTTTTTCCAAAATCAATAGGGATCGTCTTTGAGCCGAAACAGGACCGTATACCAAATTTTAGGACAATCGGACTAAAACTGCGAGCTGTACTTTGCACACAAAAATACATCAACAGACAGACAGACGGACAGACAGACGGACAGACAGACGGACATCGCTAAATCGACTCAGAATTTAATTCTAAGCCGATCCGTATACTAAAAGGTTGGTCTATGATTACTCCTTCTTGGCGTTACATACAAATGCACAAACTTATTATACCCTGTACCACAGTAGTGGTGAAGGGTATAAAAATTAGCTATACCTGTAAAAATTCGGGGTAGAAAGGGTTAAAAGTCTAAAAGAAATTTGAGTGAGTGATATTTCACGCACGCTCACGCACGATATGTGTGACAGCCACTCACGCACATTCACGAAATGAAAAATAGTAGTCACGTGCACTCACGGTCGAACTACGTTTTAAGACTCACAATCATGCACGATTCACGACAATTGAAACAATAAGTTTTGAAAAACTTAAATGACTTGTGAATAGATAGTTTTGAAAAACTAATTTTTTATATTTGATTTTTTTTTTTGAAAACAGTAGCTTTGAAATTGGAAAATAGAAAGAAAGATAGAAAAAATTTAGAGACAGAAAAAAATTAAATTTTTGTATCGAGCAGTTGGAAGAAAAACAATTATAACTATAAAATATATTGGACATCAGAAAAGCGATTCTGAAAACCAAAAAGGTAAATAACAAAATTACCCAGGAGATTTAATATCATACTTTCGTCACTTCCCGTGTTCCACTCACGTTATCACGACTTGTGTTCCGAACGCGGTCACAGTCACGTTTACCGGTTTTTTCCAAGTTATCTGTACTTTAACTAGTGTTCCGAGCGCGGACACAGTTATATCTCATCGTCAGACGCCGACACATCTCAAGGTAACGGCGAATGTCATTCGCGAATAACATGTGTTCCTGTCCTTATTTCCGTCGACTTTCTCGTCCCCCGTCTGCTCGTACACTGTGTTCCGGACGCGGTCACAGGCACGCCACCTCCCGTGTTCCACTCACTTTCTCACGACTTGTGTTCCGAACGCGGTCACAACCAAGTTTTCCGTGTTTTTTTCGAAGCCCTCTTTGCTAATGCTCGGAACGCGGTCTCAGCCAAATCTCTCCGTCAATCACATCGTCACCGTTCAAGAACACGGTCAGGGTCAGCCGTGGTTAACTCGTGTTCTCACCTTCGCTTCACACGGCATTAACCTCGCGCGCCATCTACTCTTTTTTGCTCTGTGTTCCGAACTCGGTCACCGTTCCGATACTGGCTACTCGGAGCGTTGTAGATCAAGCTGTCCCATTCCTATTCAAAGTTCTCTAGACGAGCCTTACCCACAACTGTGTTCCGAACATGGTCACAGCCGCGGGTCTTCAACCCTCACCTCAACGTCCTCATACCCTTGTGTTCCGACCCCGGTCACGGGTAGGGCACCAACGCCATCGTCGTCACCCCGAGCTCGTGTTCCGACTCGGTCACGGCCACCGCCTGTCTTTTTCTGTCATCGCTTTTCTAGATTTCGTGGGGTTTCGACCAAGGACCTAGTTTCTATCCGTCGTCTCCGCACCCTTCTGACATCGGCTCATCCCTCTCGTCTTCCGACGCCACTGGACCTCACGCCGACACGTTGCCCACCCCTGGATCAACCAGCAAGCAGTCCAGCAACCCAGCTCTATTCCATTGTTTTCCACACACCGATAAACCAATAAAGAATATAATCAAATCGAACGTCGCCTTCTTCTTCATCTATCACTTCCCCCATAAATTTCTGTGACGGACCCTTTCCCCCGAAACAGGGATTGAACCCACGACTCTTTGTATTCAGGCGGACATGCGAACCATTGTACCACGGGTGAAATTCTGGTTAGAATGTTGTTAAAGGACTTTAACCCTTCGTTGCATGATTTAATTTGATCAAGGATAAAATTTTTTTTGGTATGATAGAACTGTTGTATATGGAGTTATGATACCGTAAACCAATTTTCGTTCAATTCTGATTAATGGAGGAAAAGTTACGTAACATTGCATATATGCAATTTCATGCAGATAATCAATTTCTTTAGTGCATGGTGTTATCTCTATATAACATATCACACGTAGAGGAGGAATGTGATCAAATCCAACATGTTTTAAGTGAAAAATTTTACTGCTGGATGGGGAAAATGGAACATGTTTACTACAAAAATGTTTTTTTTCTCGCCAAACATTAAATGTTTGCCAAAATCAGATGCATGGTTGTGACAAACACGTTACATGTTTCCCATCGAAAACTAACATTTACTGCTGAAAACCTGTTTGAGGTGATCCTATTACTTCTCGGGCTGCAATATTAAAGTCGAACAGTGCAACGATCGGAAGGCGGCGAAACTTCTAGGGAGTGACGCAAACAAGAAAAAAAACTGGAGAACTACTTAAAGAAAAGTAGAAAAAGAGACGTTGGAACTCTATGTCAAATGCTGGGCAGTAAAACCATTTCAGCCTATATGATACACGGAAATCTGGATCCTCTGTTTACATAGGTTAGTCTAGTTATCGTGGCGTCCCATAACTTCATTTTCGCATAGACTTTTCAGTCAATTCTGATACCACAGTCGTGAACTTCTGTTTATCACTGAGTGCAGTTCGATTCCATATTGAGCTCAATAGCCGATTTTACGTCTATAGAGTCTTGTGCGTCTTCTACGAACTCGATTTATATAAAACTCCGTGTTTAAATCTTCATCATCATCATCAAAATATTCGTCTTAATATTCATATTCGTCGGTAAGTTTCCTAGTTGTAACAACAATGGGTCAGATGCATGATATTGCACATATTCAATTATATGAAATATATGCAATTACAGTTCATATCGGCTAAAACGCATGAAATTGCAGATATGATATCATTCATCGTAGAGCACTTGTAAATATAATTTGTATTACAAAACTATATACGTAGCGTTTAGAATAGGCTAAACTTTTCATTTTATATTTGCATTTTAAAAAATGTTATGAAAGTTTCATAATATTAAAACAAATAAATTAAATTGTTCGAGCTACTCAAACTACTACTGAATAAGAAAAAAACAAGTATATACGGCCGTAAGTTCGGCCAGACCGAAGCTTATGTACCCTCCACCATTGATTGCGTAGAAACTTCTACTGAAGCCGATGGCAAGGTAACTTAAAACTTCCTAACACCGTAATATATCCCACATAGTCCATACGTGGTATATATTAAACTAAAAAAGGCAGATTAAATACGTATATAATTAAGTTTAAAGTTTCTATAGAAATAAAATTTTGACAAAATAAAATTTTGACAACATTTTCTATAGAAGTAAAATTTTGACAAAATTTTCTATAAAAATAAAATTTGGAAAAATTTTTCTATACACACAAAAAAAATTTTTTTGATTTCAATTACGAAAATCGCGGATTCAATCATTTTTTTTAATTGAAATGTCTTCAATCACGAAAATGATAGTATCAATCACCCATTTTGATTGAAAACCAACACGATTTTTAATTACAAATTTAATTGACTTTTGTCACGGAATCAATTAATTGTGTGACTGAATCAATTAAAAACGTGATTGATTTTTAACATAAAATTCAATCACAGTTTTAATTGAATCAATTAAAATTTTATTTAATTTCGCGACAAAAATCAATCAACTACTTGATTCATTCAATTAAATAATTAATTGAAATTGGCTATAAATTTCGATCAAAAAATTTATATATTGCGAACCCAAAATCGTATTTAGTTTTTTTTTTTTTCTTTTAAGATAAAAGAAAATATGTGTTTCTTATAAAACATATTTAATATTTTATTATTTTTTAGTTATGCAATAGACAAATAAATTAGGTTCTTGTCATTTGTGTTTTGTTCTAACATAACTTACAAATACAACTACTATCAATAACAACTATAGGGTGAAAAATAAATTATATAAATCATTATCTTCCTTATAATAATAACCATGTTCCTTCTAATATGTAGATGCGCCTAGATTTCCAATATTTCAGCAGCCTGTAAGCTAAATTAGTTTTTCTGAAAGTAAACAGAATAATTCGAATTTAATTTTGTTCAATTAAAAGTTAATTTTGTTAAACATTACCTGCATAGAATATCAAGTTCAATTCTTAGTTCCAGGTTGCAGAATTATAATCTTCTTTTGCAGTTGTAGTCTTTTAGCATGAAAAGGTGTTAAGGAGCTCGGAAATTTAATTTTAGTAACAATTCCTTTCCAAAATTTCCACACATTAAAATCGTCTATTAAAATTTGAACCAATCAAAGACAAAAATAATGGGAAAGCAATGTAATATTTGGTATTATATTGATGATACTTTGCAAATTCTGGAAATAGAAAAAAATATAAATGGAAAATACATATTTTTATTATTATCGGATATTTTTCATATTTTTAAATCCAAAAGAAAGAACTTTTTTACCATTACATAATTCAGCTCATTAGTTTATATACCAGATATACTGCTCTCTACTTGGGTTCAAACTGAAAAAGACAGGTAAAACAAAAATGCAATTTAATGCCAACGCTACTTCGCAACTTCAAGGTGAATCTTCCAACAAACCCATACCGCTCTTGGTTTTAAGAAAACTAGGATTGAAAAAAAATTATAATTTTAAAAGATCAATACGGTACCCACTTTTTTATTGCAAACATATTATTATATATTTGATAAAATGATGGAGTTGATGGGATTGATTGGTCAATTTCACGAAATAAAATTGGTCACTAAAAGAAATGAATAAAAAATATATTATTTTAGTCCATTTAATGTAAACAGGCTTCAATGGAAAACGGTATTCACATTTCACAATTTTTTACCTTCAATAAACGTAGATTGTTTTATATTTTTACAATACCACAAAACACAAACACAGGTAATTTCAAATGCGTTCTGTCATATATTTTTTCAAACCTTTACAACGTGTCCGTTTGTTGTTGCACACTTTATTTATTTCAACCCTTTGCTATGATTTTTTGTTGCGTTCAAAATATTTATGCACACATTTTGAATGCAGCAGACAGTCGCCAATCATGTTTTTCAATTTATGCGAAAAACAAAAACCCAACCGTTCGTTACGAGTTACTTCCACAGACTGATCTCTCCATCATACATTGTTGAATAAATACCCATTCTCTTGTTCTCTTTTCGGTCTTTCCATTGCTCAAAATTATTCAGTTTCAATCACAAAGGTGATTGGATCAATCACATGTGTAATTGGAAACGGAAAAAATTTCAATCACGTTTGTAATTGAAAATTATTTCCGAATTGATTAACAAATTGATTGAATCAATTAATATTTTAATTGGAAACGTAACAAATATCAATCATTTTTTTAATTGGTTTTTATTCGGATTTGATTAAATAATTAATTGAATCAATTAACATATTAATTGAATCCGTTTACAAATTCAATTAAGTGTTTAATTGAAAAACTTTTGGTGATAATTTTTTGTGTGTAGAAATAAAATTTTGACAAAATTTTCTATAGAAATAAAATTTTGTCAAAATTTTCTATAGAAATAAAATTTTGACAAAATTTTCTATAGAAATCAAATTTTGACAAAATTTTCTATAGAAATAACATTTTGACAATGTTTTCTATAAAAATAAAATTTTGGTGGATTATTTTTGGCTCGAGTGGCAACCATGATTATGAACCGATATGAACCAATTTTTGGTGTGATTGGGGATCGGCTATATATAACTATAGACCGATATGGACCAATTTTGGCATGGTTGTTAGGGGCCTTATACTAACACCACGTTGCAAATTTCAACCGGATCGGATGAATTTTGCTCCTCCAAGAGGCTCCGGAGATCAAATCTGGGGAACGGTTTATATGGGGGCTATATATATATAATTATGGACCGATATGGACCAATTCTGGCGTGGTTGTTAGAGACCACATTCTAACACCATGTTCCCAATTTCAACCGGATCGGATGAATTTTGCTCCTCCACGAGGCTCTGGAGGACAAATCTGGGGATCGATTTATATGGGGGCTATATATAATTATATAATTATGGACCTATATGGACCAATTCTTGCATGGTTGTTAGAGACCATATACTAACACCACGTACCAAATTTCAACCGGATCGGATGAATTTTGCTCCTCTAAGAGGCTCCGTAGGTTAAATCTGGTGATCGGCTTATATGGGGGCTATATATAATTATGGGTCGATCTGGACCAAATTTTGCATGGTTATTAGAGAACATATACCAACACCATGTACCAAATTTCAGCCGGATCGTATGAAATTTGCTTCTCTTAGAGGCTCCGCAAGCCAAATCGGGGGATCGGTTTATATGGGGGCTATATATAATTATGGACCGATGTGGACCATGTACCAAATTTCAGCCGGATCGGATGAAATTTGCTTCTCTTAGAGCAATCGCAAGCCAAATTTGGGGGTCCATTTATATGGGGGCTATACGTAAAAGTGGACCGATATGGCCCATTTGCAATACCATCCGATCTACATCAATAACAACTACTTGTGCCAAGTTTCAAGTCGATAGCTTGTTTCGTTCGGAAGATAGCGTGATTTCAACAAACGGACATGCTCAGATGGACTCAGAATTTCACCACGACCCAGAAAATATATAGTTTATGGGGTCTTAGAGCAATATTTCGATGTGTTACAAACGGAATGACAAAGTTAATATACCCCCATCCTATGGTGGAGGGTATACAAATATAGTCAAGAATAGGAGCTAGACAGATAAGAATCTAACATTGCATATAACATATGCAATGCCATGTAACGAAGGGTTAATACCACATGTTGATAAATCACAACAAAAAGCATAAGTTCAATCGTCAAATTTAAAAAAGAATTGCGCAATACACACAGGCAATAAATGGCCGCAAGTACGTCCGGGCGTAGAGACTTCTACTAAAGGCTGTACCCACAATCGAATGACGTGGGTCGTGGTAACAATTGCCGATGGCAAGGAATCTTAATATTTTTAACATTGTCTTCTAAATTATAAGTTTGTCCATATGGGATATATCTTAGACAAAAAAGTCAGATTTCATCCTATATAATTCAGTTCTTGACCGATATAAATAGGGGAGTCTATAAAAAACTACGAACCTTATATGAACCAATTTTATTTATATGGGGCTATATACACGCAGAGAAGAAACGTGATTGTCACAATCATATTCGAAGAGCAAAATAATATCATAGGATCTATTTTTGGGGCGACCATGTAACATTTTCTCTTGCAACCATGTTGGCTCAGTGAACATGGTTCTAAGGAAAATATAATGGTCCTCATCTAAAATGTTATTATATTGATAAAAAGAATTTTGTTTGAATAAAAAGACAATGGTCACGATCAAAAATGTTATGGTATTCGTCAAAAATGGGTTTCTTCCAGTTGAAAGAACATGGTCACAACCTAAAATGTTTTGGTCTTTATGAAAATACTTTTTTCGTCGTTGAAAAAAGGACGCCACTTGAAAAAAGAAAACACAAAATTAGCATTAGTTATTTGTTTTTATACCCTCCACAATAGGATGGGGGGTATATTAACTTTGTCATTCCGTTTGTAACACATCGAAATATTGCTCTAAGACCCCATAAAGTATATATATTCTGGGTCGTGGTGAAATTCTGAGTCGATCTGAGCATGTCCGTCCGTCCGTCCGTCCGTCTGTTGAAATCACGCTAACTTCCGAACGAAACAAGCTATCGACTTGAAACTTGGCACAAGTAGTTGTTATTGATGTAGGTCGGATGGTATTGTAAATGGGCCTTATCGGTCCGCTTTTACGTATAGCCCCCATATAAACGGACCCCCAAATTTGGCTTGCGAGGTCTCTAAGAGAAGCAAATTTCAACCGATCCGGCTGAAATTTGGTACACGGTGTTAGTATATGGTCTCTAACAACCATGCAAAAATTGGTCTACATCGGTCCATAATTATATATAGCCCCCATATAAACCGATCCCCCGATTTGGCTTGCGCGGCCTCTAAGAGAAGCAAATTTCATCCGATCCGGCTGAAATTTGGTACATGGTGTTAGTATATGGTCTCTAACAACCATGAAAAATTGGTTCACATCGGTCCATAATTATATATAGCCCCCATATAGACCGATCCCCCGATTTGGCTTGCGAGGCCTCTAAGAGAAGCAAATTTCATCCGATCCGGCTGAAATTTGGTACAGGGTTTTAATATATGGTCTGTAACAAGCATGCAAAAATTGGTCCACATCGGTCTATAATTATATATAGCCCCTATATAAACCGATCCCCCGATTTGGCGTGCGAGGCCTCTAAGAGAAGCAAATTTCATCCGATCCGGCTGAAATTTGGTACATGGTGTTAGTATATGGTCTCTAACAACCACGCAAAAATTGGTCCACATCGGCCCATACTTATATATAGCCCCCATATAAACCCATCACCAGATTTGACCTCCGGAGCCTCTTGGAAGACCAAAATTCATCTGATTCAGTTGAAATTTGGTAAGTGGTGTTAATATATGGCCTCAAACTCCTATGCAAAACTTGGTCGAAATCGGTCCATAATTATATATAGCCCCCATATAAACCGATCCCCAGATTTGACCTCCGGAGCCCCTTGGAAGAGCAAAATTCATCCGATTCGGTTGAAATTTGGTACGTGATGTTAGTATATGGTATCCAACAACCATGCATGAATTGGTTCATATCAGTCCATAATTATATATAGCACCCATATAAATCGATCCCCAGATTTGAGCTCCGGTGCCTCTTGGAGAATCAAAATTCTTCCGATCTGGTTGATATTTTGTACGTGGTGGTAGTATATGATATATAACAACCATGCCAAAAGTGGCCCATATCAGTCCATAATCATATATAGTCCCCATATAAACCGATCCCGAGATTTGGTTTTGGAGCCTCTTGGAGGAGCAAATTTCATCCGAGTCAGTTGAAATTTGGTACATTGTGCTAGTATATAGCCGTGAACAACCATGCCTAACTAGGTCCATATCGGTCTATAGTTATATATAGCCCTCTGATAAATCGATTCCCAATCACAAAAAATTGGTCCATATCAAGTTCATAATTGTATATAGCCCCGATATAAGCGACCCCCACATTTCAATTCTGGCTCCCTACGTACCGTGCAAAAGTCCATATCGATTCGTAATTATTTGTAGACTTACCTACACATACTTTATTTGTCTAATGTATGGACTAACTCACAATTTAGAAAACGATTTAAGATACCACAACCCAAGTAATTCGATTGTGGATGACAGTCTTTCGTAGAAGTTTCTACGCAATCCATGGTGGAGGGTACATAAGATTCGGCCTGGCCGAACTTACGTCCGTTTATACTTGTTATTTATTTATAACCTAATTCATTGTTTATTTGTATTTATAATCAAGCAAACATCATCATATATTATTACACACTCTATTTTATTTCAATTTCAACAATAAGTAATTATTCCATATTTACATCGTGCCCACCAAATGTATAAACGCAGACATCATGTAATTGAAAATAAAAATAAATGATCCATATAGCAAAATGCAGAACAAAACAGGTACATTTTTATTCTATTTTTATTTTATTTTTATTTTATTCAGATTTGGAGTGTGGAGCCTCCTGGAGGAGCAAAATTCTCCGATTCGGCTAAAATTTAGTACATAATGTAAGCATATGGTCTCTAACAACTATTTGGTCCACATCGGTCCATAATTATATATAGCCCCCATATAAACCGATCCCTCGATTTGGATTGCGGAGCCTCTAAGAGAAGCACATTTCATCCGATCCGGCTGAAATTTGGTACATGGTGTTAGTATATGGTCTCTAACAACCATTCAAAAATTGGTTCACATCGGTCCATAATTATATATAGCCCCCATATAAACCGATCCCCAGATTTGACCTCCGGAGCCACTTGGAAGAGCAAAATTCTCCCGATCCGGTTGAAATTTGGTACGTGGTGTTAGTCCATATTGGTCTATAGTTATATATAGCCGATCCCTAAAAATAATCTACCAAAATTTTATTTCTATAGAAAATTTTCTCAAAATTTTATTACTTTATCGTACAAGATTTTGTCAAGAGTTTATTTCTATAGAAAATTTTGTCAAACTGAATTATATAGTATTTAATCGGCCTTTTTTGTTTAATATCTACCCCGTATGGACTAACTTACAATTGAGAAGACGGTGTAAAAAAGTTTTAAAATACCTTGCCATCGGCAAGTGTTACCGCAACCCAAGTAATTCGATTGTGGATGACACTCTTTAGTAGAAGTCTCTACGCTATCCATGGAGAAGATTACATAAGATTCGGCCCGGACGTACCCGGCCGTTTATACTTGTTTTAGTGTATTGCGCAATTCTTTTTTAAATTTGAGGATTAAATTTATACTTTTTTGTGATTTTACAAAATGTGGTATTAACCCTTCGTTACATGGCATTGCATATATGCAATGTTAGATTCTTATCTGTCTAGCTCCTATTCTTTTATATGTTTGGCCATATATTTTTTTTTCTTATTCACATTTTGGAAGTCGTAGAGAGTAGAGCCGTAGAGTTTCTATGCAATCCATGAGGGTACATAAGATTCGGCCTGGTCGAACTTACGGCCGTATATACTTGTTTCAATTACACTTTCCGTTTTTGTGTTCACATAAAACCACGTGCCACTTCTGAATAAATAAATTAACACAAAACACAGTAATTCCGTATTCTCCGTCCATTACAGGAAACAATCAACACACGACTGACGCGCAAAATGAAAATCGTGTGTACCTGCTCAATGTTTTTATAAAATTCTTTTCGCTGGAAAAAATTAAAAATTAAATGGTCACGAAAACAATGTACATGGTCTTTATGGTCATGTAATGGTTCTAGACATGTCTATACTTAACCTATAAAAGTACCTTTTTCCCTGTAAAAAATCATAAAATTGAATGGTCAGGTACATGATTTGCCCGACCATTTAATGGTCTCAAATTCTATAATTTAAACGATAGATATTTGAGAACCATTCAAATGCTTTTGCCACCATACATTTTTCTCCGCTCGAAAACTATTTTTACAAAGACAAAATACATGGTTTTCGCGGCAATTACTACATGTTCTAGATAATCATTAAATGGATGCGGCAACCATGTCCAATATTAACCAATTTCTGGATGGTTAATAGAGGCCATATACTAACTCAACGTACAAACTTGTAATCAAATCGGATGAAATTTGCTCCTCCAAGAGGTTCTTGAAGTCAAATCTGGGTATCGGTTTACATTGGAGATATATATAACAAGTAAGTAAAGTAGAAAGTCGGGCCGGGCCGACTATATCATACCCTAAACCACCATTACAGAATTAGTAATCATAAGCATTTGTGGGGTAACATATAGGTCTGGGAGATAAACCGCAGTTGCATATTTAAGAAAATTAAGTACATGTCTATGGGTGCTTTGTGTCAATCTGACTATAGCTCATAATCAATGTTGCCACGGAAAATGTTCGGTTTACCCTATAAGGACAAAAAAAAGTTCCCTACTTTCCCATACATTCCCAAACAATTTTCCCTACTATATTTTTCGTTAAATTTAAACAAATTTACAAAACAAAAATGGTTCTAAGTATTTTATTATCTTAAAACATGAATATGCAATGTATATAACTTAGAATATAAATTTGTATTACCACCACAGTTGCCACAGTTGGTAGAATTCTACCCAAATTAGTAATCTTTTTTGTTAAATCTCTATAAAAATAAAATTTTGGAAAAAGTTTCTATAAACAAATTTTTGTGAGAAATTTTTCTATAGAAATAAAATTTTGACAATAGATTCTATAGAAATAAAATTTTGAGAAAAAATTCCACAGAAATAAAATTTTGAGAAAAATTTCCACAGAAATAAAATTTTGAGAAAAATTTCTATAGAAGTACAATTTTGACAAAATGTCCTATAGAAATAAAATGTTAACGAAATTCTCTACAGGAATAAAGTTTACCACACATTGTTAAAGATCAAGCCTTGCCGGCTTCTAATTTCCTCCTCTAGAGCCACCAAAATGTAAAAATTATTACAAATTGTTTTGAGTGAAAATGTCCTACATTGTGGCCCTACGTCCCTACAAGACGCTAAATATTAGAAAAACCCTACATATAGGGAATTTCCCCTACTTCTAGCAACACTGGCTGTGTTGATATTGCACCTACGGAGTTAGTATGCCACTAGTATTGAGCCCATTATTAAAAAAGAGAAAATCGTTAAATTAGTGTGGGTAATAAATACAAATTTGTAAAAAACGAGCAATATTCTTATGTAAGAGCTACAAGTACGTATAAGTACGATCGGGTAGTACATCAAAATTTGAAATTTGAGTAACATTGGTTAATAAATTAGAGTACTACACCCAGAAAAAAGTGACCCCTTCTTTAAATTAAAATGAACTCATTGTGAAGAAAGTTGAACTTCGTATAGCGCCAAAGACATTTTTATTTGTTTGAACGATGTGATTTTCGTAGAAATTAGGAATAATGCATTCCATATATTAGTTAACATTTTCCTATATTTATATACCTCTATACTACAGAATGAAAAAATTTAACTAATTTGAATTCATATATGGAATGATTTTATTGAAATTTTTTCATTCATTTCGACAAATCTTACACATTTGTGGTAAAACTTTTACTTCATAATTAGCACTGCTTACCTTCGTTTTTAAATACAATTTTATTTATTTCTATAAGCAATTTTATCTTCAATAAAAGACATGTTTTATTAATATATTGAATATATTTATTAAGAATCAACAGCATCGAATCTCTTTGAAATATTAGTTTATTATTCCACTATTTCCAATTTCCGTGTGATATTATCAACTGTAAAACGCACTTTTTCTTCTTCTTGTACTTTTCACTTTTAATAAATTGCTGCCTAACGATTTTGTCCTCCTTTTACAATTTCAATACCTACAAATATAAAAAATCATAAAACATTTTTTTGCAAAAGGTTAGCGTCACTGAATATTACCTGATAATTGAAGATTCCAAAATGAAGACAAATGAAAGGGTTGTTATTCTGCTGGTGTTTTCTTTCTTTATACACTATCACGAACATTGATAGATTTATTTAAAAAACGAAAATTTTTCTCACTAATTTAAAATAACAAATATTTTATATATTTTATTTGTTATTTATTATATTATTTTACCATATTATTTTTTAACAATCTCTCCGTATACCAAAACAACGCGATTCCAACTAAAAAAACAACCGACGCGCAAATATATCGATTACACCCACGCGCAAACACATCGATTGCGATGACAGGTATCGATTACAGGTAGACAATAGAAATTTAGGAAAATTTCCTATATTCTAACAAGTGTGTTTCCTTAAGTTTTGAAAGGATTGCATACTTCTTAGTACGAATGAACTAAAATATTTTTCTATGCCAAGTGTTGTTCGTATGTATGAAAAACTTTCTATTATAAAGGAAGTCGCAATTATCATTTTATAAGAAATTTTACTAATTTTGAGGAAACTTGGTTTTAGTTCGGTTTTTGTTTATTTTTACGAATGCTTTGTTATCGGTGAATAAAATTTTCTTTTTCAGTAGTAAATTCTTATACCCAGCGAAGAAAATAGTATGAGTAAAATTCCATGCCTTATTCTAGTTAATGAACTATTCCTAACTGCTTACAGTTTAGGATTTTTTTACTGAAACGAGTAAATTTTATTATTTTTCACAAAAATTTACCTTAATGGAAATAAAATGGATAAACTAAAGGGTGATTCTTTTGAGGTTAGGATTTTCATGCATTAGTATTTGACAGATCACGTGGGATTTCAGACATGGTGTCAAAGAGAAAGATGCTCAGTATGCTTTGACATTTCATCATGAATAGACTTACTAACGAGCCACAACGTCGAATTTTCAGTGAATGGGCCCTAGAAAAGTTGGCAGAAAATCCGCTTTTTTATCGACAAATTTTGTTCAGCGATGAGGCTCATTTCTGGTTGAATGGCTACGTAAATAAGCAAAATTGTCGCATTTGGAGTGAAGAGCAACCAGAAGCCGTTCAAGAACTGCCCATGCATCCCGAAAAATGCACTGTTTGGTGTGGTTTGTACGCTGGTGGAATCATTGGACCGTATTTTTTCAAAGATGCTGTTGGACGCAACGTTACGGTGAATGGCGATCGCTATCGTTCGATGCTAACAAACTTTTTGTTGCCAAAAATGGAAGAACTGAACTTGGTTGACATGTGGTTTCAACAAGATGGCGCTACATGCCACACAGCTCGCGATTCTATGGCCATTTTGAGGGAAAACTTCGGAGAACAATTCATCTCAAGAAATGGACCGGTAAGTTGGCCACCAAGATCATGCGATTTGACGCCTTTAGACTATTTTTTGTGGGGCTACGTCAAGTCTAAAGTCTACAGAAATAAGCCAGCAACTATTCCAGCTTTGGAAGACAACATTTCCGAAGAAATTCGGGCTATTCCGGCCGAAATGCTCGAAAAAGTTGCCCAAAATTGGACTTTCCGAATGGACCACCTAAGACGCAGCCGCGGTCAACATTTAAATGAAATTATCTTCAAAAAGTAAATGTCATGGACCAATCTAACGTTTCAAATAAAGAACCGATGAGATTTTGCAAATTTTATGCGTTTTTTTTTTAAAAAAGTTATCAAGCTCTTAACAAATCACCCTTTATATTGATGAAAATTTTTTCCTTTAGTTTCGAAGGCACTTTTTTCTGGGTGTATGGCCAAATTTGGGAAAATCGAGCGATGCATATATATGGAAGCTATATCTAAATCTGAACCAATTTCCATAATATTTTGCGGTTTTGATTAATACCACAAAGGGTTACCTTGTGCAAGATTTGAGTAAGATCAGTTAAGAAATGAGGCCTGTATGGTCAAACATAAGGTTATTAGGGCCGAATTTTTCAAAATCGGGTGATACATATATGGGAGCTATATCTACATCTGAACCGATTTCGATGAAATTTTGCACATATAGTTAGTACTATAGATGACTGGATCTAGCCAACTTTTAGTAAGATCGGTTAATAAATAAGGGTTCTATGGCCAAATTTGGGAAAATCGGGCTATACATATATATGGGAGCTATATCTAAATCTGAACCGATTTCGATCATTTTTTGCACATATAGTAAGTGCTATAGAAGACTACATTTAGACAAATTTGAGTAAGATCGGTTGATAAATAAGGGTTTTATGGCCAAATTTAGAAAAATCGGGCGGTACATATATATGGGAGCTATAGCTAAATCTGAACCGATTTCGATGATTTTTTGCACATATAGTTAGTGCTATAGAAGACTACATTTAGCCAAATTTGAGTAAGATCGGTTGATAAATAAAGGTTTTGTGGCCAAATTTGGGAAAATCGGGCGATACATATATATGAGAGCTATATCTAAATCTGAACCGATTTGGATGAAATTTTGCAGACTTGAAGGGCGATGGAGAAGATTACGTTTTGCTAAATTTGGTGACGATCCGTTTGAAAAAACGCGCAACGTGACCCCATTTGTCGAAATACATATATATGGGAGCTATATCTAAATTTGATCCGATTTCTTCCAAATTCAATAGCGTTCGTCCTTGTGCCCAAAAAACTCCCTGTACCAAATTTCATCAAAATCGGTTAATAATTGCGACCGGAATCCTGTGAACAACAAATACATGGACAGACGGACGGACGGACTCCAAGCACTAGATCGACTCAGGAGATGATTCTGAGTCGATCGGTATATATTTTATGGGGTCTAAAATTTTTTGGCCGATCAAACTTATTATACCCTGACCACTATGTGGTTTAGGGTACACTGAAAAAACAGTGAACCCTTTTCCATTGCAAAATGAACTAAACTGTAGTAATATTGACCATGATTTAGCCCTTAAGATTTTTTTCAACTTGTCTAGTTTATAATTTTCTTAAATTTTAGTTCATCTATAACATTGTAGTTTGGTTCATTTTTACAACACCATAAGATTTATATACCCCTACCAAGTTAAGAAGTCAGTATTATTTTGGTTTACATGTTTATTTTGTGAGAAACCCGATAATAAAAATTGGTTAACAGTCTCTTTAAAATGTCGACGACTAAACTATTATTAAATCAATCATTCCACAGTACAGAGAAATTAAATAATTAAAGGAACAACAAACCGTTTTACTATTATGTTTATTTTCATACATTAAAATTTAACTTTCTTTAAGCAAAAGTACTTTATTATAAAAACTTATGATGAAAGTTCTTAATACAATGTTTTTTTGTGAATCAAAATTATGACCACGTGGAACAGAGAATAGTTCATTTGAACTCGCTGTTTGGAAATTTTGACTTATCCTTTTTTTATTCATCGTAGGCAATTTTTTCACATATCTTGCTGGAAAAAATGGAAACAATAATGAAAATTGTTAAAAATTAACACCATGTAATGAAATATAATTTTTAATTCTTCATTTTAGCTTGTAACTTACAATATTTGGGGCATTTTATCAAATGGTGTAAGGAATTTAACTTTTCATTGGAAAACGTATCTCATAAAATTTGTACCTGAAACAATTAGAGAAATAATGAAGTATTCTAAATAAACTCATAAAACTGTGTTGTTATCGATGTGAAAGATATAATAAATTAAATATTCTAGTTGAAAGAAAGACAAAGTTTTAATATAAAACTTACCAATTCTCTATTAAATTGTACGCTGAGGGGAAATATAAAAAGTTGTCCAAACTTATTTGGGTTACTCTGAAATTAAATATATATTTTTTACATTAAATAAAATTATTAAATAGGTTTTCAAAAAATCTAATGAAAAAAATAATAATATGCATAAAAAACCAAATATTCTTGTTAAAAGAATGTAAAAGAATCCTTACCAATTCACTATTAAATTACAGGCAAAGGAGTACTAAAAATTTGTCCAATTTTTAAAGGGGTTATTCTGAAATTAAATATCTGTTTTTACATTAAAGATATTACATTGGTATCCAAAAAAAATTATTAAAGAAATACTAAAATAAAGTATTAAAAACCTGTAATTTTGATGATAAAAATGTCATAAAAACGTAAATATTCTAGTCGAAAAAAAGGCAATTTTTAAAAGAAAACTTACCAATTCTCTATTTTTTAAATTTTTTCGAATCCATCTGGAGTTGCTCTGAAATTAAATATTATTTTTACAACAAAGAAAAACATTGAACTGGTTTCCAAAAAAATTAATTAACAAATAATAATATACATACATAAAAAATATTCTTTTTAAAAGAAAGTCATATTAAAAAAATACTTACCAATTTATGAATAAACTATACGCTGAGATATAACAAAAATTTTCCAAATTCATCTTTTTACATAGAATAATAAAAATTTCAATACACTTTCAACATATTTTCCTAAATATTCTTAATAACTTTTTTCTAAACTACCGATAAAATATTAATAACTTTCATTTAAAAGGTTTAATAAACAAACACCAATATATGTCTCAAAAATGAAAAATATTCCATGTCTTTATATTCCCTTGTTGCATACCAGCTAAAAAGATGCAACAGCCCACGCCAACGCCAACTATACAACTGAAGCATGCCAAACAAAACCAAGCAAATCCAAAACATCCCTAATACAACAAAAACACATGTGCCTTTATTGAAAACAACACCTCATCCAGCCAAAAACCATCAACGAATAACAAACACACGCACACACAAACCACTAAATGAACAAAAATAAAAACAACCCCACGCTCATGTATACACAACAAAACTCAAGTAACATCATCTTTACATTAATCACATTCCACTATGCCGATAAAGATCTCTGTACTATGCATTAGTTCATTGCATCTGCTGACAATTTACTCTAAGAATAATATTCGTAAAGGCACACCAGTTTATGAACGATGAAACGTTTAACTTAAAATTTGCAAAATTTTCATGAAATGTTATCTACCATTTTTGACGAAAATGTCTATAAATTTAATTACATGTGAACTAAAAATATTTCATTGTGTAATTTTTTACCAACAATTATTAACTATAGGAATTGTCAGTAAGAAATTCCTATCCACTTTCAAGTTCATTTTTCGTAAAAAAATATTTTCTCATACAAAAAAATCTTATAGTAAATTGCACTTATTATTTAGAAAATACTTTACATTTCACAAGTAGTTTTATAGCATGACAAACGAATTTTTAACTACCAGTTAAGAAATTTTTTAAGGAAATTTCCATCGTATTTTGTAGGCCATGAACTAAACGATTGCTACTTAGAATTTGTAAAATTTCCTTTCTAGTAGTTAATTTTCGTTGAAGATACGAAAAATGAACTAAAATTCTGGAAAATTCTTGTAATAAATTATTGTAAAAATCTTCTTAAATTTACGAGACACTTTTTTTCTGTGTATAATTATGGACCGATATGGACCAATTTATGCATGATTGTTAGAGCTCAATCTGGGGATCGGTTTATAATGGGACTATATATAATTGTGGACCGATATGGACCAATTTTTGCTTGAATAACGGACCAGATACAAAACCCACGCACCAAATTTCAACCGGATCGGATTAAATTTGCTTTGCAAGCAAAATTTTGGGATCGGTTATTATGAGGGTTATATGAAAAGATTGTCGATTTTTGTACGAGGAAGGAATATTTACATGAGAGTAATGCGCCTTTTTTGCTAAGCAAAATTCGAATTCGTATTTTAAGGACATGCAATTTTTAGCTTCACGAAATACTTTTTCAGTGCTAATGCGTCCCTAGAGCAACTATGGGCTTTTTTTTAGCTCGAAATCATTACTAAAATCATTAAAATACTACTTTTGAACTTTAATTGACATAAAGTATATTAAAATATTCATTCTACCCCTTAATTTCCCGGTTGAGGTGCTACTGCCATTGAATGTTATATGAAACTTTTATATATTCTTATTGCATGGAGTTCAATATCCCATGCATTTAATCAAACGTTAAGCATTTCATTTGCACATTTTAAAAATATCCATTCAAGCACGTGCATAATTCTCACGAAATGAAATCCTTTAAAAAAATAGTGCATCACACATAAGAACTCATCTCAGTCCTATATTACTGGTAAATGGGAAATTGAAGTAGCATTGGTCTTCGTTCCTCATACACTGAGAAATATATACGTTTGGTAAACATAAAGATTTTAAATCTTTAAAATATGAATGCCATTTCAGCGTAGCGTAGATGATGCATTTCTCTAATACAAGAAATTTTATTAAACCAAAAGAAATGTATCGGTGTTTTTTGTTTGTTGGCATGTTCTGGGTATGCTCAGAAACGGCTGAACAAATTTACTTGAAATTTTGAGAGAACGTAGAAGGTGATCATTCGGTGTAAATAGGGTTCCCCATATAACCATGCCCGTTCGTCGGTCTATCTCAACGCAGGAGAATTTCGAAGAAGTGTTACATTAAAATGAGGGTTTCTAACACCTGCTCAGTCTTACCATATTTTGAAAATCAAGTTTTTGACTTTCATTCATTTGTGGATTGCAAAATTAAAAAGTTTGTTCTTATAAGAATAATAAGTTAGAGAATATTCTAAAGAAATAAAATTTTCAGAAATGAAATTTTGAAGTAAAATAAAATTAAAAAAAAATCTGTAAAAATAAAATTTTGGAAATAATAGAAATAAAATTTTGACAAAATTTTCTATAGAAATAATATTTTGACAAAATTTTCTACAATATAAAATTTTGACAAAATTTTCAAACAAACTAAATTTTCTATAAAAATAAAATTTTGTAACAAAATTCTATAAAAATAAAATTTTGACAAAATTTTCTACAGAAATAAAATTTTTAGAAAATTTTATATAGAAATAAAACTTTGACAAAATTTTCTATAGAAATAAAATTTTTACAAAATTTTCTATAAAATAAAATACTATAGAATAAAATATAGAAATAAAATTTTGACAAAATGTTCTATAGAATTTTTTTTTTAATTCTCTATAGAAATAAAATTTCGAAAAATTTTTTATAGAAATTAAATTTTTAAAGAAAACAACTCTAAAGAAATAAAATTTTCTATATAAATATAATCTTAAAAAAAAATCTATAGAAATAAAATTTTTTCTAAATTTTCTATAGAAAAAAAATTTCGAAAAAAATTTCTAAAGAAATAAAATTTTGAATGAAAACAATTCTAAAAAGAATGCTTGTCAAATTTATTTGGACAAAGCCCTATAGACCGCAAGATGGTTGGATGAACGCACGTTTCGGAGTCAGCATCCTCAACAGCAGAAAAACTAAAGCTGTGATCAAAACAAAAACGTGATTGAAGTAAAAACCAACAATAAAAAAACAAAAACGAATGAAATAATTTTGACAAAATTTTCTGTAGAAATAAAATTTTAACATAATTTCCTATAGAAATGAAATTTGGCAACATTTTCTCTATGTTGGTTAAACTGTCCTTGTAGTTTAGTCAACACATGGTTTTAAGCTGAAAATTGAACCGAACCACATACATATCTAGATCTGAACAGATTTCAATGATATTTTGCACACTTGAAGGGTGGTAAATAAGATTACTTTGTGCCATATTTGACGCCAATCAATTTGTAAGGAAATGCAATTTGTCGGCCGATACATATATATTGTAGCTATATCTATGTTAAGTTTGATCCGATTATTTTTCAAATTTCATAGTATGAATAGACCTTCGAAATATTTTGTGAAGGATGGGTCTGAGTTAGTTAACAATTTAAAAGAAATCAGGAAAGCGTAATGAGGCCGGCCTAATAAATTACGATTTTGTCTAAATATCAAGAACACAATGCCCAAATTTAGTAAAAGCGAATTGCGTCTTAAATGTAACTTTAAAGTAATTTCTTCGCTTCATTCGCTCGCATTGGAGTCCAAATTAGTTTAAGTTAATACGAAATCTTGGGAACTGTATACACTTGTTTTTCAGTGTAACATGTGTACAGAGGAGTAATGTAGCTGTGGCCTGTACACAGTACACCGTGATACATGATGAATTGCTGATTTATATTCACCATACAGACAACATCACCAGCTATAGCATATCAATTCCACATACGCGCTTAAGGATAAGACACTACCTAAAGATGCCAATTCATGTTATCCATGTATAAATGTTCATTCACCTACTGTGTTATATCCATGCAAAAGGAGCATGAGACAGTCACACACAAAGGAAAATACCTTTCTTCATCCTCCATTTCTGCACACACACACACTCGCTCATAGAGGTGTTTTAGCTATTTAGTTATGTATGGTTGATTGTGTTTGTGTATTTTTATATCCATTGCCACAGATGTGTGGAGTATATCCTGAATTTTGGAAGTGCATATTTGTTGGTGTGGGTGGCTGCTAAAGAACTATCACCGAGACGAAGGTCGAATGTTTAGATTTATTCTTGACTTTTACTGAAGCGAAATGCTGGAAAAAGGATAAACAGAACAGAATAGCTATAAACGTGGGCGTGCAAAAGACAATAAATTTAAACGCAGAAAATAGGGGAAAACAGTTCGTTGGCATTTATGGGAGCATTAAAGCCATTAACGTTCTTAACGATAAAAGATTTTAGTTAAAGCTTTTAAAGTGTTACGGATTTATATCATTTCTGATATTTAAAAAAATAAGGCGTGGCGAAAAAATACAAAAATTATAACCCGCCCAAAGTTTGGCTATGCCGGATCTTATATATCCTCCACCATAGATTGATTAAACACTTCTACGAAACACTTTTTAAGAAACTTCTTAACATTGTCTTCTAAATGGTATGTCAGTTCATATGCAGTATATGTTAGTTACAAAACGGCAGATTAAACACATATTATTCTTTATCGGAGGACCAAATTTTACCGGATCCTGTAGGAGGATGTAGAAGTCAAATCTTTTGAATCGGTTTATATAGGGCTATATATAATAATGAATAATGGATGCATGATTATTAGGCTTTCTGACATCCTGATCGAATTAAAATTGCCTCTCCCGGAGGTGCAAGAATTAAGATCTGGGTAGCAGTTTATATGGGCGCTATATATAACTGAAATAAAAGCATCACCGGTTCTAAAGATTTTGTCTTTACTTTAAAAATGTTGGTATTGATTCCGAGCCAAAGAAGCGAAGAATACAAGTAAGGATACTTCTAAGACACAGCTCTCTTTTAAATTTGGGTTTAGTGTACTTGCTTCTTGGAAACAAATTGTAATTTTTCGCTTTTTCAGCTTTTTTTTCTTCTTCATATTCTATCAACGACCTTTAAAAACGAGTTAATCCAGTAGAAATTATGCTATGTATCAACTAAAAAACGTCTTTAAAATAAAGTGTTGAAAAACATGTCCTATATTTGAACGATTTTTTGCTTTGTAGTCAAGATGCAAAAAGACAACAAATTTAAAGACAATTTCATTAAATTAAAAGAATTTTTCTGAGTTTTTAAAGTCAAGTTGACCTTGGCCCAAACATTTCGTTTTTCATGTTATGATTCTATGCTAAGCAAAATGTGCATTCGTATTTTAAAGACATGAAATCTTTGACCTCAAGACAATATTTTTTTCAGTGTACTATTTTCACTTCAAATTAAATCGAATCAAATGAATCCTTTTTCAAATCACTTTCAACCTTTTGCAAATCAAATGAAACCCTTTAGATTTCAAATCTTTAGAATCAAGCATGAATTTTTTATAGCTGGCATTTTTTTGTGTGTGAGTGCTTCATATTTATATACTGTTGAAAAAAATTAATCAATTTCGGTTGATTTTTATCGGTTCTGGGATAGACATAATTTGCATATCTGAAACATGGCTCAGAACAGATTTAACGAATAGCAGGGTTCAATTACAAGGATATGTTTTGTGCCGCTCGAATAGGGTAGGTAACAAAGAAGGAGTTGCGATGTATGTTAGGAAAGGTATCCAAGCTAAAAATGTCTGTAGATCATATGCAGATAGCACTTATATTTGTGTATAACCGGTGGAACCCACAGGATCTTAATTGAAACGGTGTATCGACCTAATAGGTGTGTATGTATCGATTCAGTTTTAGAAGTCCTACGGCCATTGACTCTATTATACGACCCAATAATAATAACTGGTGATTTTAATTCCAACATTATTGTTGAAAAGTCATTAGTATACATATGTCTGTCTGTTGAGATCACATTAACTTTCGAACTTTCGAATGAAACTTGGGTAGACGTAATTGTAATTGATGCAGGTCGCACGGCATTGCTATAGCCCCCATATAAATTGTCCTCGTAATTAGGGTTCGGAGCATTTTGGAGCAGCAAATTTCAATAAGGATTTCACTAAATAAGGGTGTAATAATCAAATTTGGGAAAATAAGATGATACATATATAAACACACACAGAAAAAACAGTGAACCCTTTTCCATTGCAAAATGAACTAAACTGTAGTAATATTGACCATGATTTAGCCCTTAAGATTTTTTATACCCACCACCATAGGATGGGGGGTATATTAACTTTGTCATTCCGTTTGTAACACATCGAAATATTGCTCTAAGACCCCATAAAGTATATATATTCTGGGTCGTGGTGAAATTCTGAGTCGATCTGAGCATGTCCGTCCGTCCGTCCGTCCGTCCGTCCGTCCGTCCGTCCGTCTGTTGAAATCACGCTAACTTCCGAACGAAACAAGCTATCGACTTGAAACTTGGCACAAGTAGTTGTTATTGATGTAGGTCGGATGGTATTGCAAATGGGCGATATCGGTCCACTTTGACGTATAGCCCCCATATAAACGGACCCCAAAATTTGGCTTGCGAGGCCTCTAAGAGAAGCAAATTTCATCCGATCCGGCTGAAATTTGGTACATGGTGTAAGTATATGGGTTCTAACAACCATGCAAAAATTGATCCACATCGGTCCATAATTATATATAGCCCCCATATAAACCGATCCCCCGATCTGGCTTGCGAGGCCCCTAAGAGAAGCAAATTTCATCCGATCCGGCTGAAATTTGGTACATGGTGTCAATACATGGCCTCTAACAACCATGCAAAAATTGGTCCACATCGGTCCATAATTATATATAGCCCCCATATAAACCGATCCCCCGATTTGGTTTGTGAGGCCTCTAAGAGAAGCAAATTTCATCCGATCCGGCTGAAATTTGGTACATGGTGTTAGTATATGGTCTCTAACAACCATGCAAAAATTGGTAGACATCGGTCCATAATTATATATAGCCCCCATATAAACCGATCCCCCGATTTGGCTTACGAGGCCGCTAAGAGAAGCAAATTTCATCCGATCCGGCTGAAATTTTGTACGTGATGTTAGTATATGGTCTATAACAACCATGCAAAAATTGGTCCACGTCGGTTCATAATTATATATAGCCCCCATATAAACCGATCACCAGATTTGGCTTGCGAGGCCTCTAAGAGAAGCAAATTTCATCCGATCCGGCTGAAATTTGGTACATGGTGTTAGTATATGGTCTCTAACAACCATGCAAAAATTGGTAGACATCGGTCCATAATTATATATAGCCCCCATATAAACCGATCCCCCGATTTGGCTTGCGAGGCCGCTAAGAGAAGCAAATTTCATCCGATCCGGCTGAAATTTTGTACGTGATGTTAGTATATGGTCTATAACAACCATGCAAAAATTGGTCCACATCGGTTCATAATTATATATAGCCCCCATATAAACCGATCACCATATTTGACCTCCGGAACCTCTTGGAAGACCAAAATTCATCTGATTCAGTTGAAATTTGGTATGTGGTGTTAATATATGGCCTCAAACTCCCATGCAAAAATTGGTCGATATCGGTCCATAATTATATATAGGCCCCATATAAACCGATCCCCAGATTTGACCTCCAGAGCCCCTTGGAAGAGCAAAATTCTTGCCATTCGGTTGAAATTTGGTTCGTGATGTTAGTATATGGTATCCAACAACCATGCAGGAATTGGTTCCTATCAGTCCATAATTATATATAGCTCCCATATAAACCGACCCCAGATTTGACCTCCGGTGCCTCTTGGAGAAGCAAAATTCATCCGATCTGCTTGAAATTTGGTACGTGGTGGTAGTATATATTCAACAACCATGCCAAAAGTGGTCCATATCAGTCCATAATCGTACATAGCCCCATATAAACCTATCCCGAGATTTGGTTTTGGAACCTCTTGGAGGAGCAAATTTCATCCGAGTGAGTTGAAATTTGGTACATTGTGCTAGTATATGATCGTTAACAACCATGCCTAACTAGGTCCATATCGGTCTATAGTTATATATGGCCCTCAGATAAATCGATCCCCAATCACACAAAAATTGGTCCATATCAAGTTCATAATTGTATACAGCCCCCATATAAGCGACCCCCATATTTCAATTCTGGCTCTATACGTACAAAAAGTCCATATCGATTCGTAATTATTTGTAGACTTAACCATACATAACTTTTTTGTCTAATATATACCATGTATGGACTAAATCACAGTCTTTCGTAGAAGTTTCTACGCAATCCATGGTGGTGGGTACATAAGATTCGGCCTGGCCGAACTTGCGGCCGTATGTACTTGTTTTCAACTTGTCTAGTTTATAATGCTCTTAAATTTTAGTTAATCCATAACATTGTATTTTAGTTCATTTTTACAACACCATCAGATTTATATACCCCTACCAAGTTAAAACGTCAGTATTATTTTGGTTTACCTGCTTATTTTTTGGGAAACCCGATAATAAAAAGTGGTTAACAGTCTCCTTAAAATGTGGACGACTAAACTATTTTTAAATCAATCATTCCACAGTACAGAGAAATTAAATAATTAAAGGAACAACAACCCGTTTTACTATTATGAAAATTTTCATGCATTAAAATTCAACTTTCTTTAAGCAAAAGTACTTTATTATAAAAACTTATGATGAGAGTTCTTAATACAATGTTTTTGTGAATAAAAATTATGACCACGTGGAACAAGAAAGTAGTTTATTTTAACTCGCTATTTGGACATTTTGACTTTTCCTTAGATTTTTATTCATCGTTAGTATATTCACATGTCTTGCTGAAAAAAATGGAAGGAATAATGAAAATTGTTAAAAATTAACATGTAATAAAATATAATTTTTAATCTCTTTAAATTAGCTTGTAACTTACCATATTTGGGGGCAATTTATTAATTGGTGTAAGGAATTCAACTTTTCTTAGATAAACGTACCTCATAAAGTTTGTACCTGAAAAAAATTAGAGAAATAATGAATTAAGTAATATATTAACTCATAAAACTGTGTTGTTATCGATGTGAAGGACAAACAGTATGTCAAGAAAGTGTTTTGACAATAGGATAAAACTTATGTTTTGTTCCAAAATTAAATATAATTTAATTTTTAAAAATATTTTATTATGTATTTTGCAAATTATACATATTTTATTTTTCTCAAAACGAATTAACATTTAGATTTTTACTTCAATTATTTCTGGAATTTGAAATATTTGGCAATGTCAAAAGACTTTCTTGACATACTGTAATACAATAAATATTCTTGTCAAAAGAAAGCCAAAGTTTTAATATAAAACTTACCAATTCTCTATTAAATTGTACGCTGAGGTTAAAAAGTTATCGAAATTAATTTGGAGATACTCTGAAATTAAATATTTATTTTTTACATTAAATAGAAAACATTAAATTTGTTTCCAAAAAATCTAATTAAAGAAATAATATGCATAAAAAAAACTAAATATTCTGGTTAAAAGAATGTCAAAGAAAGCTTACCAATTCATAAAAATGTTTCCAAATTGTTATTCTGAAATTAAATATTTGTTTTTTACAATAAAAATATTACATTTGTTTCCAAAAATATTTGATTATTGTAATACTAAAATAAGGTATTAAAAACATGTAATTTTGATAATAAAAAGGTCATAAAAATTTAAATATTCTAGTGAAAAGAAAGGCAAATTTTAAAAGAAAACTTACCACTTCTCTATAAAATTATACGCTGAGGAGGAATATAAAAATATGCCCGAATCCATCTTGGGGTTGCTCTGAAATTAAATATTTTTTTACAACAAAGAAAAACATTAAACTAGTTTCAAAAAAAAAAAAAAAATAATAATAATAATCATAATACTGAGCAAATAATGATGTAAATAAAAAATACCATTTTTTAAAGAAAACTACATTTTAAAAAGAATACTTACAAATTTATGATTAAACTATATGCTGAGGTGTAACAAAAATTTTCCAAAAATATTTGATTAAAGTAATACTAAAATAAGGTATTAAAAACCTGTACTTTTTGACAATAAAAATGTCATTAAAACGTAAATATTGTAGTGAGAAGAAAGCCAATTTTTTAAAAAAAACTTACCACTTCTCTTTTAAATTATACGCTGAGGAGAAATATAAAAATTTGCCCGAATTTATCTGGGGTTGCTCTTAACTTAGATATTTTTTTACAACAAAGAAAAACATGAAACTTGTTAAAAAAATAATAATAATAATTAGCAAATAATAATATACATAAAGAATATTATTTTTTAAAAGAAAACCACATTGAAAAAGAACTCTTACCTATTTATCATTAATCTATACGCTGAGGTGTAACAAACAATTTTCCAAATTCATCTGGAGTTACTCTGAAATTGAATATTTATTTTTTACTTTGAATAATAAAAATTAAATTAGATAAAACAATTTCAATATACATTCCATTTCAGCATTTTTTCCTAAATATTGAACCTTCTTAATAACTTTTTTTCTAAGCTACCGATCATCACTTCGCCATCGTACATCTCATCGCTAAAATATTAATAACTTTCATTTCAAAGTTTTAATAAACAAACACCAATATATGTCTAAAAAAAACCAAAATATTCCATACCTTTATATTCCCTTGTTACATACTTGCTAAAAAGATGCAACAGCCCACGCCAACGCCAACTATGTAACTGAAGCATGCCAAACAAAACCAAGCAAAACCAAAACATTCCTACAACAACAAAAACACATGTGCCTTGACAACAACACCTCATCCAGACAAATAAACCATTCGCCAATAATAAACACACACACAAACCACTGAAAGAACAAAAACAACCCCACGCTCAGATATACACAACATCCCCATCACTCGCTACCATTTCTCATTATTGCATTGCATGCTCTCACTCTCAAAAAAAAAAATTCAAGTAACATCATCTTTACATTAAACATATTCCACTTTGACGAGAAAGATCTCTGTACTATGCATTAGATCATCGCATCTGTCCACAATTTACTCTAAAAACAATACTCTTAAATGCATATCAGTATAAGAACGATGAAACGTTTAACTTAAAATTAGCAAAAACTTCATGAAATGATATCTACCCATTTTTTGACGAAAATGTCTATAAATTTAATTACATGTGAACTAAAAATATTTCATTGGGTAATTTTTTACCAACAATTATTAACCATAGGAATTGTCAGTAAGAAATTGCTATCCACTTTCAAGTTCATTTTTCGTAAAAAAATATTTTCTCATACAAAAAAATCTTATGGTAAATTGCACTTATTATTTAGAAAATACTTTATATTTCACAAGTAGTTTTATAGCATGACAAACGAATTTTTAACTACAAGTTAAGAATTTTTTTAAGGAAATTTCCATCGTATTTTGTAGGGCATGAACTAAACGATTGCTACTTAGAATTTGTAAAATTTCCTTTCGAGTAGTCAATTTTCGATGAAGATACGAAAAATGAACTAAAATTCTGGAAAATTCTTGTAATAAATTATTGTAAAAATTTTCTTAAATTTACGAGACACTTTTTTTCTGTGAAGTGAATATTTGAATCAAAAACAAAAATTGTGATTTCAATTATTTTTGCATTTGATTTTCAGCTTATTACAAAAATCATAAATTCATGTACTCACATTGTAAGGTTGTCGTAAAATTATTTTCAAATGATGGAATATTTGTGTTGAGTACAAAGGTAATTGGAATTTGTCAAAACATCCAAATGAGATAGTACTCAATCCAAATACATTAGTAATTGAAATATATGATACTTTTCAATTACGGGCCTAATTGAATTGAGTACAATATTTATTAAATGTTGTAACCTATATCAATTACTATCGTAATTGGGTTTATGGTATTAAGATTAAATTCAAATTGTATAATTACACCCTCAAAAATAATATAAATACACATTGAAAAATGAGTTTGTCTTTTATTATAAAATATATAGTTTTTTTTTGTTTGAGTTTACATAATTTTTATAAAAATCTATATAATCTACCAAGTATACGGGAAATGTAATTATTATGTGTGTAAAGAAATTTTTTGCATGAGGGCTTGGTTGCCAGAAAAGTACAGAATATTTATGATAAACGATGATAAATATTACCAATAATTTTCCAATCTTCGTATGGCACTAAAGACATTTTTGTAATTTTGAACTCCAATTTTTTTCTTCAAACTACAAATATAATTATATATTATGCAATAAAATTGGTTGAATTTGTCGAAAAACGTTTATTTAGTTTAGTGAAATCGGCGTGATATTGAGGTTTATTATTCACTATTTTTTGAGTGTTGTATCAAGCAACCGTTGTTTAATCATCTGTACGACCTGGTGGAATTGGGGTCCCTATATGTTTCGTCGTCTATACTTGCTGTAATACAAACAATTTAGAAACATAAAACCGATTTCATAGTATATTTAATTATATAATTTCACCTTTAGCTGATGGCCTCAATTGCCAATGCTTTTTATATCTTTATACTAATATTATATTTATTTACTATAAATTTAGTATCAACTATAAATAAATAATTTCACCTTCTGTTCGGGCGGAGAACTGAACCGTTTTCGAAGCAAATAGACTTTCCTCCAGACCACATAGTCGCCTTATATAATTTGGTTTATGTTGCAAGCGTATACATTTATGGACCCGCTTGAAAAGCATCCTTTGTTAAAACAAAACAGAAATTGTGTAATTGTAAAGATATCCTAAAGGTGTTTCGCGAGATTTCGAAAGGACTAATTCATGATGTGTGGAATTGCATACATCGAAATAGTTCTTTTTGATATTTTTATAAACTGTGAATTAAAATTTCTTGAATATTCGAGATTCACGACTAATTTTCGTAACTCACGAGAATTTTCGTGAGTCTAAAAATTGTTGTGAATCACGGGAAATGTTTTTCATTTTGAATGAACGTTCATGAGTATTTCGTAAATGTTGTTGAGAGCGAGTTCCTTCCACACA
The DNA here is from genome assembly GCF_050003625.1 of Haematobia irritans. NCBI lineage: Eukaryota > Metazoa > Arthropoda > Insecta > Diptera > Muscidae > Haematobia > Haematobia irritans. The sequence goes on from NC_134397.1 coordinate 125,939,701, forward strand.
TAGCGTGCGTGACTAAAGATTTCGTCTCGGTAATGTCAGTGAACTTCATTCTCACAATGAATATGATCATTTTTACGAAAAGAACTATTTTAGTGTAGTTTTCAAAAAACATACCGCACGAAGATAAGGAATATGATTACCTCTTAGAGCGAATTGAACAATGGAACATGGAACATTTTTGCAGCAAAACTATTTTCTCGCCAAGCTTAAATATATAATGCCCAAGAAAACAACATGGCTAAGAAAAACATTTAACATTTTCACCGTCCAAAAATAACATTTTGCTTTAGGAGGTGATGATATTCCTTCTCTGGGTGAGCTTGGTCAAAAACTCGCATTTAGATAAAATTACATACTTACGACCATTAGCGTAGCTAGACAATTTTCCTAGGGGGGGCTATAGCCCCCCTAGCTAAAACTTTATAGACTGAACTTATAGGTTCAACTAATGTTTTATTTCATAAAATTGAATAAAAAATAGACATCAAAATAACTCGACAATCAATTTATAATAAAGCAACTAAAAGTACCCTACGGGGAAATTGGTGCAAATTGCCACTGACGGACATATCACAGAACTGGTACCTGTGCTCCAGTTAGTTGCAGTTTTCACATTTAGTGAAATAAAATTATCAGAATAACCTTTTGTTCGACATATTTCAAAAGTTTTTTTTTTCATTTCGGGTTCGATTAGGAGCCCAAATTGAAAGAGATTTCTAAGAGTTTGTCCGAGACTGGTTTCTGAGGACCTGTTTATGGGTTGCTCCTGCTAAATTGTCCCAGGACGTGTCCTTTGAGATGAGTCCAAGACGCGTCCTAAAATGTAAGTTTACTCCGTCAATGACAAACCCATGTTAAAGTGGACGGTCCCTTCCATACGTTTGGATCAGAACTGGGACTGGTCCATACACACCAGGGACTAGTCCTGTACCAGTTCTGTGGTTGATCCATTTTCCGTAGGGTAGTTCCACACTTTTCCCAGCAAAAAATTGGGAGTTGTTCTAAAGGCACAACTTTAAAAGCACTTCCAAAAATGTCTTCACAAAGAAGTTAACTATTTTAACTACACAAGAAGTTTTTTTACTTCATTTTTTTATATTTTAATGCGTAATTTTTTGTTTTCTTTTTTCAAATAGTTTAAAAAAAAGAGTAAGAATAAATAAAATGGTACAAGTTATTCAAATTTTGCCACAAAAATGCTAAATCCATTATAGAAAAATCGATAATATTTGAAAATATTCAAGGGAAACGTTTCAAACAAGCGTTAGAATGCATTAAAAATCATAAAAAAGTATAAAAATTATTTATTTGGGAAAATATCACAAAATTTTTAATTCAGATTCAAAACACTGAATTCGGATCACACCTTAAGAAGTGATGCAAATTCATTGCAACGGTTGTTGAAACGGTGGACATTCGTTTTATGACAAGTTCATATTACATTCATCGCTTCTCCGCCAATTTTGTACCACTTCCAGACCCCAAAAAAAAAACATTTTAACTTCTTTTTTGGCGACGCTTTTTTGCAGCATTATTAAGATATTAATTTATGAAAGAATAGTTTTAATATCAATTACTATTTTTTATTCAACTAAAGCATAAGTTCAATCACAGCTTTATTTCGTAAATATCAGACTTCTACCACAACCCAAGTAATTCGATTGTGCATGAAAGTCTTTAGTGGAACTTTGTGCGTTGTACGAGTATATACTTGTTTAATTTTTATAAAAATGTAAAATCGTTAATAGGTTTTCAAATTCTGGGGGGGGGGGCTAAAATTTTTCTGGGGGGTCTAAGCCCCCTCCCCAGAGGCCTTCCTACGCTTATGCTTACGACAAATAAAATTTTATTCATCAATTTTTTTGAGATTATATATATTGGAATATTTCGAATCGCGGTACAATGTTTTATTTACGGAATATTTCCACTTCGGTGACAATAACAATATATTTTTATTGTTTGTATGTAGTTATTTATTTGTATTTTCGTCACCTAGCAACTTCATAATTAGTGTTGGAATTCAATTTGTTGTTTGGCAATTACGCAGTATACTTAAATCAATAACTTTTACACTTAGTCTAATGGAACATAGTAATTGAAGTGTTGTGAATTTAATTATGAGGGAATTTTGATATTTTAGAGAGTTTTCCATTCAAACAATTATTTTCGTAATTGACTTAAAAAATACAATAAAATATAGTATTTGATTTTTTTTATACCCTCCACCATAGGATGGGGGTATATTAACTTTGTCATTCCGTTTGTAACACATGGAAATATTGCTCTAAGACCCCATAAAGTATATATATTCTGGGTCGTGGTGAAATTCTGAGTCGATCAGAGCATGTCCGTCCGTCTGTTGAAATCACGTTAACTTCCGAACGAAATAAGCTATCGACTTGAAACATGGCACAAGTAGTTGTTATTGATGTAGGTCGGATGGTATTGCAAATGGGCCATATCGGTCCACTTTTACGTATAGCCCCCATATAAACGGACCCCCAAATTTGGCTTGCGATTGCTCTAAAAGAAGCAAATTTCATCCGATCGAGCTGAAATTTGGTACATGGTGTTAATATATGGTCTCTAACAACCATGCAAAAATTGGTCCATATCGGTCCACTTTTACGTATAGCCCCCATATAAACGGACCCCTAAATTTGGTTTGCGATTGCTCTAAGAGAAGCAAATTGCATCCGATCAGGCTGAAATTTGGTAAATGGTGGTAGTAAATGGTCTCCAACAACCATGCAAAAATTGGTCCATATCGGTCCACTTTTACGTATAGCCCCCATATAAACGGACCCCCAAATTTGGCTTGCGATTGCTCAAATTTCATCCGATCAGGCTGAAATTTGGTACATGATGTTGGTATATGGTCTCTAACAACCACGCAAAAATTGGTCCACATCGGTCCATAATTATATATAGCTCCCATATAAAACGATCCCCGATTTGGCTTGCGGAGCCTCTAAGAGAAGCAAATTTCATCCAATCCGGCTGAAATTCGGTACATGGTGTTGGTATATGTTCTCTAATGACCATGCAAACATTAGTCCACATCGACCCATAAATATATATAGCCCTCATAAAAGCCGATCCCCACATTTTACCTCCGGAGCCTCTTGGAAGAGCAAAATTCATCCGATCCGGTTGAAATTTGGTACGTGGTGTTAGTATATGGTCTCTAACAACCATGCAAGAATTGGTCCATATCGGTCCATAATTATATATAGCCCCCATATAAACCGTTCCCCAGATTTGATCTCCGGAGCCTCTTGGAAGAGCAAAATTCATCCGATCCGGTTGAAATTTGGTACGTGGTGCTAGTATATGGTCTCTAACAACCATGCAAGAATTGGTCCATATCGGTCCATAATTATATATAGCCCCCATATAAACCGTTCCCCAGATTTGATCTCCGGAGCCTCTTGGAGGAGCAAAATTCATCCGATCCGGTTGAAATTTGCAACGTGGTGTTAGTAATGGGTGATTCTTTTGAGGTTAGGATTTTCATGCATTAGTATTTGACAGATCACGTGGGATTTCAGACATGGTGTCAAAGAGAAAGATGCTCAGTATGCTTTGACATTTCATCATGAATAGACTTACTAACGAGCAACGCTTGCAAATCATTGAATTTTATTACCAAAATCAGTGGCAGAAAATCCGCTTTTTTATCGACAAATTTTGTTCAGCGATGAGGCTCATTTCTGGTTGAATGGCTACGTAAATAAGCAAAATTGCCGCATTTGGAGTGAAGAGCAACCAGAAGCCGTTCAAGAACTGCCCATGCATCCCGAAAAATGCACTGTTTGGTGTGGTTTGTACGCTGGTGGAATCATTGGACCGTATTTTTTCAAAGATGCTGTTGGACGCAACGTTACGGTGAATGGCGATCGCTATCGTTCGATGCTAACAAACTTTTTGTTGCCAAAAATGGAAGAACTGAACTTGGTTGACATGTGGTTTCAACAAGATGGCGCTACATGCCACACAGCTCGCGATTCTATGGCCATTTTGAGGGAAAACTTCGGAGAACAATTCATCTCAAGAAATGGACCGGTAAGTTGGCCACCAAGATCATGCGATTTGACGCCTTTAGACTATTTTTTGTGGGGCTACGTCAAGTCTAAAGTCTACAGAAATAAGCCAGCAACTATTCCAGCTTTGGAAGACAACATTTCCGAAGAAATTCGGGCTATTCCGGCCGAAATGCTCGAAAAAGTTGCCCAAAATTGGACTTTCCGAATGGACCACCTAAGACGCAGCCGCGGTCAACATTTAAATGAAATTATCTTCAAAAAGTAAATGTCATGGACCAATCTAACGTTTCAAATAAAGAACCGATGAGATTTTGCAAATTTTATGCGTTTTTTTTTTTAAAAAAAAGTTATCAAGCTCTTAACAAATCACCCTTTATATGTTCCAAATATTCCTCAAATAAATTGTTTATTATTTACAGATCTTTTAAAACTTTTACGCACACTATGATTGTAATAAATTAAATGTTTGTTGCCAAAATATGCTTTTGACAACCCTGTTATTTTCATTAGAGGTGCGTACCAGCTTACGAAATTGAACGCTACCGAAAATTTCGTTAGCATAAATGGCAATGCATTTCTTATGGGAATGAAATTTTTCGCTAGAGGAGCATTCCGGCCTTATTACAAAAATCATAAATTCATTTACTCAAATTGTAAGGTTGTCGTAAAATTATTTTCAAATGATGGAATATTTGTGTTGAGTACAAAGGTAATTGGAATTTGTCAAAACATCCAAATGAGATAGTACTCAATCCAAATACATTAGTAATTGAAATATATGATACTTTTCAATTACGGGCCTAATTGAATTGAGTACAATATTTATTAAATGTTGTAACCTATATCAATTACTATCGTAATTGGGTTTATGGTATTAAGATTAAATTCAAATTGTATAATTACACCCTCAAAAATAATATAAATACACATTGAAAAATGAGTTTGTCTTTTATTATAAAATATATAGTTTTTTTTTTTGTTTGAGTTTACATAATTTTTATAAAAATCTATATAATCTACCAAGTATACGGGAAATGTAATTATTATGTATGTAAAGAAATTTTTTGCATGAGGGCTTGGTTGCCAGAAAAGTACAGAATATTTATGATAAACGATGATAAATATTACCAATAATTTTCCAATCTTCGTATGGCACTAAAGACATTTTTGCAATTTTGAACTCCAATTTTTTTCTTCAAACTACGAAATTTTCTTTAACAAGTGAAAAATATAATTATATATTATGCAATAAAAATGGTTGTATTTGTCGAAAAACGTTTATTTAGTTTAGAGAAATCGGCGTGATATTGAGGTTTATTATTCACTATTTTTTGAGTGTTGTATCAAGCAACCGTTGTTTAATCATCTGTACGACCTGGTGGGATTGGGCTCCCTATATGTTTCGTCGTCTATACTTGCTGTAATACAAACAATTTAGAAACATAAAACCGATTTCATAGTATATTTAATTATATAATTTCACCTGGCCTCAATTGCCAATGCTTTTTATATCTTTATACTAATATTATATTTACTATAAATTTAGTATATACTATAAATAAATAAATAAATAAATAATTTCACCTTCTGTTCGGGCGGAGAACTGAACCGTTTTCGAAGCAAATAGACTTTCCTCCAGACCACATAGTCGCCTTATATAATTTGGTTTATGTTGCAAGCGTATACATTTATGGACCCGCTTGAAAAGCATCCTTTGTTAAAACAAAACAGAAATTGTGTAATTGTAAAGATATCCTAAAGGTGTTTCGCGAGATTTCGAAAGGACTAATTCATGATGTGTGGAATTGCATACATCGAAATAGTTCTTTTTGATATTTTTATAAACTGTGAATTAAAATTTCTTGAATATTCGAGATTCACGACTAATTTTCGTAACTCACGAGAATTTTCGTGAGTCTAAAAATTGTTGTGAATCACGGGAAATGTTTTTCATTTTGAATGAACGTTCATGAGTATTTCGTAAATGTTGTTGAGAGCGAGTTCCTTCCACACATAGCGTGCGTGACTAAAGATTTCGTCTCGGTAATGTCAGTGAACTTCATTCTCACAATGAATATGATCATTTTTACGAAAAGAACTATTTTAGTGTAGTTTTCAAAAAACATACCGCACGAAGATAAGGAATATGATTACCTCTTAGAGCGAATTGAACATTGGAACATGGAACATTTTTGCAGCAAAACTATTTTCTCGCCAAGCTTAAATATATAATGCCCAAGAAAACAACATGGCTAAGAAAAACATTTAACATTTTCACCGTCCAAAAATAACATTTTGCTTTAGGAGGTGATGATATTCCTTCTCTGGGTGAGCTTGGTCAAAAACTCGCATTTAGATAAAATTACATACTTACGACCATTAGCGTAGCTAGACAATTTTCCTAGGGGGGGCTATAGCCCCCCTAGCTAAAACTTTATAGACTGAACTTATAGGTTCAACTAATGTTTTATTTCATAAAATTGAATAAAAAATAGACATCAAAATAACTCGACAATCAATTTATAATAAAGCAACTAAAAGTACCCTACGGGGAAATTGGTGCAAATTGCCACTGACGGACATATCACAGAACTGGTACCTGTGCTCCAGTTAGTTGCAGTTTTCACATTTAGTGAAATAAAATTATCAGAATAACCTTTTGTTCGACATATTTCAAAAGTTTTTTTTTTCATTTCGGGTTCGATTAGGAGCCCAAATTGAAAGAGATTTCTAAGAGTTTGTCCGAGACTGGTTTCTGAGGACCTGTTTATGGGTTGCTCCTGCTAAATTGTCCCAGGACGTGTCCTTTGAGATGAGTCCAAGACGCGTCCTAAAATGTAAGTTTACTCCGTCAATGACAAACCCATGTTAAAGTGGACGGTCCCTTCCATACGTTTGGATCAGAACTGGGACTGGTCCATACACACCAGGGACTAGTCCTGTACCAGTTCTGTGGTTGATCCATTTTCCGTAGGGTAGTTCCACACTTTTCCCAGCAAAAAATTGGGAGTTGTTCTAAAGGCACAACTTTAAAAGCACTTCCAAAAATGTCTTCACAAAGAAGTTAACTATTTTAACTACACAAGAAGTTTTTTTACTTCATTTTTTTATATTTTAATGCGTAATTTTTTGTTTTCTTTTTTCAAATAGTTTAAAAAAAAGAGTAAGAATAAATAAAATGGTACAAGTTATTCAAATTTTGCCACAAAAATGCTAAATCCATTATAGAAAAATCGATAATATTTGAAAATATTCAAGGGAAACGTTTCAAACAAGCGTTAGAATGCATTAAAAATCATAAAAAAGTATAAAAATTATTTATTTGGGAAAATATCACAAAATTTTTAATTCAGATTCAAAACACTGAATTCGGATCACACCTTAAGAAGTGATGCAAATTCATTGCAACGGTTGTTGAAACGGTGGACATTCGTTTTATGACAAGTTCATATTACATTCATCGCTTCTCCGCCAATTTTGTACCACTTCCAGACCCCAAAAAAAAAACATTTTAACTTCTTTTTTGGCGACGCTTTTTTGCAGCATTATTAAGATATTAATTTATGAAAGAATAGTTTTAATATCAATTACTATTTTTTATTCAACTAAAGCATAAGTTCAATCACAGCTTTATTTCGTAAATATCAGACTTCTACCACAACCCAAGTAATTCGATTGTGCATGAAAGTCTTTAGTGGAACTTTGTGCGTTGTACGAGTATATACTTGTTTAATTTTTATAAAAATGTAAAATCGTTAATAGGTTTTCAAATTCTGGGGGGGGGGGCTAAAATTTTTCTGGGGGGTCTAAGCCCCCTCCCCAGAGGCCTTCCTACGCTTATGCTTACGACAAATAAAATTTTATTCATCAATTTTTTTGAGATTATATATATTGGAATATTTCGAATCGCGGTACAATGTTTTATTTACGGAATATTTCCACTTCGGTGACAATAACAATATATTTTTATTGTTTGTATGTAGTTATTTATTTGTATTTTCGTCACCTAGCAACTTCATAATTAGTGTTGGAATTCAATTTGTTGTTTGGCAATTACGCAGTATACTTAAATCAATAACTTTTACACTTAGTCTAATGGAACATAGTAATTGAAGTGTTGTGAATTTAATTATGAGGGAATTTTGATATTTTAGAGAGTTTTCCATTCAAACAATTATTTTCGTAATTGACTTAAAAAATACAATAAAATATAGTATTTGATTTTTTTTATACCCTCCACCATAGGATGGGGGTATATTAACTTTGTCATTCCGTTTGTAACACATGGAAATATTGCTCTAAGACCCCATAAAGTATATATATTCTGGGTCGTGGTGAAATTCTGAGTCGATCAGAGCATGTCCGTCCGTCTGTTGAAATCACGTTAACTTCCGAACGAAATAAGCTATCGACTTGAAACATGGCACAAGTAGTTGTTATTGATGTAGGTCGGATGGTATTGCAAATGGGCCATATCGGTCCACTTTTACGTATAGCCCCCATATAAACGGACCCCCAAATTTGGCTTGCGATTGCTCTAAAAGAAGCAAATTTCATCCGATCGAGCTGAAATTTGGTACATGGTGTTAATATATGGTCTCTAACAACCATGCAAAAATTGGTCCATATCGGTCCACTTTTACGTATAGCCCCCATATAAACGGACCCCTAAATTTGGTTTGCGATTGCTCTAAGAGAAGCAAATTGCATCCGATCAGGCTGAAATTTGGTAAATGGTGGTAGTAAATGGTCTCCAACAACCATGCAAAAATTGGTCCATATCGGTCCACTTTTACGTATAGCCCCCATATAAACGGACCCCCAAATTTGGCTTGCGATTGCTCAAATTTCATCCGATCAGGCTGAAATTTGGTACATGATGTTGGTATATGGTCTCTAACAACCACGCAAAAATTGGTCCACATCGGTCCATAATTATATATAGCTCCCATATAAAACGATCCCCGATTTGGCTTGCGGAGCCTCTAAGAGAAGCAAATTTCATCCAATCCGGCTGAAATTCGGTACATGGTGTTGGTATATGTTCTCTAATGACCATGCAAACATTAGTCCACATCGACCCATAAATATATATAGCCCTCATAAAAGCCGATCCCCACATTTTACCTCCGGAGCCTCTTGGAAGAGCAAAATTCATCCGATCCGGTTGAAATTTGGTACGTGGTGTTAGTATATGGTCTCTAACAACCATGCAAGAATTGGTCCATATCGGTCCATAATTATATATAGCCCCCATATAAACCGTTCCCCAGATTTGATCTCCGGAGCCTCTTGGAAGAGCAAAATTCATCCGATCCGGTTGAAATTTGGTACGTGGTGCTAGTATATGGTCTCTAACAACCATGCAAGAATTGGTCCATATCGGTCCATAATTATATATAGCCCCCATATAAACCGTTCCCCAGATTTGATCTCCGGAGCCTCTTGGAGGAGCAAAATTCATCCGATCCGGTTGAAATTTGCAACGTGGTGTTAGTAATGGGTGATTCTTTTGAGGTTAGGATTTTCATGCATTAGTATTTGACAGATCACGTGGGATTTCAGACATGGTGTCAAAGAGAAAGATGCTCAGTATGCTTTGACATTTCATCATGAATAGACTTACTAACGAGCAACGCTTGCAAATCATTGAATTTTATTACCAAAATCAGTGGCAGAAAATCCGCTTTTTTATCGACAAATTTTGTTCAGCGATGAGGCTCATTTCTGGTTGAATGGCTACGTAAATAAGCAAAATTGCCGCATTTGGAGTGAAGAGCAACCAGAAGCCGTTCAAGAACTGCCCATGCATCCCGAAAAATGCACTGTTTGGTGTGGTTTGTACGCTGGTGGAATCATTGGACCGTATTTTTTCAAAGATGCTGTTGGACGCAACGTTACGGTGAATGGCGATCGCTATCGTTCGATGCTAACAAACTTTTTGTTGCCAAAAATGGAAGAACTGAACTTGGTTGACATGTGGTTTCAACAAGATGGCGCTACATGCCACACAGCTCGCGATTCTATGGCCATTTTGAGGGAAAACTTCGGAGAACAATTCATCTCAAGAAATGGACCGGTAAGTTGGCCACCAAGATCATGCGATTTGACGCCTTTAGACTATTTTTTGTGGGGCTACGTCAAGTCTAAAGTCTACAGAAATAAGCCAGCAACTATTCCAGCTTTGGAAGACAACATTTCCGAAGAAATTCGGGCTATTCCGGCCGAAATGCTCGAAAAAGTTGCCCAAAATTGGACTTTCCGAATGGACCACCTAAGACGCAGCCGCGGTCAACATTTAAATGAAATTATCTTCAAAAAGTAAATGTCATGGACCAATCTAACGTTTCAAATAAAGAACCGATGAGATTTTGCAAATTTTATGCGTTTTTTTTTTAAAAAAAGTTATCAAGCTCTTAACAAATCACCCTTTATAAGGCCGCTAATATCCATGCCAAAATTGGTCCATATCGGTCTATAGTTATATATATAGCCTATCCCCAATCACACAAAAATTGGTCCATATCGGTTCATAATCATGGTTGCCACTCGAGCCAAAAAAAAATCTACCAAAATTTTATTTTTATAGAAAACATTGTCAAAATGTTATTTCTATAGAAAATTTTGTCAACATTTTATTTCTATAGTAAATTTCGCCAAAATTTTATTTCTACAAAAAATTTTGTCAAAATTTTACTTCTATACAAAATGTTGTCAAAATTTTATTTTGTCAAAATTTTATTTCTAAAGAAACTTTAAACTTAATTATATACGTATTTAATCGGCCTTTTTAGTTTAATATATACGACGTATGGATTATGCGATATATATTACGGTGGTAGGAAGTTTTAAGATACCTTGCTATCGGCTTCAGTAGAAGTTTCTACGCAATCCATGGAGGAGGGTACATAAGCTTCGGCCTGGCCGAACTTACGGCCGTATATAAAGGGTGATTTGTTAAGAGCTTGATAACTTTTTAAAAAAAAAAACGCATAAAATTTGCAAAATCTCATCGGTTCTTTATTTGAAACGTTAGATTGGTCCATGACATTTACTTTTTGAAGATAATTTCATTTAAATGTTGACCGCGGCTGCGTCTTAGGTGGTCCATTCGGAAAGTCCAATTTTGGGCAACTTTTTCGAGCATTTCGGCCGGAATAGCCCGAATTTCTTCGGAAATGTTGTCTTCCAAAGCTGGAATAGTTGCTGGCTTATTTCTGTAGACTTTAGACTTGACGTAGCCCCACAAAAAATAGTCTAAAGGCGTCAAATCGCATGATCTTGGTGGCCAACTTACCGGTCCATTTCTTGAGATGAATTGTTCTCCGAAGTTTTCCCTCAAAATGGCCATAGAATCGCGAGCTGTGTGGCATGTAGCGCCATCTTGTTGAAACCACATGTCAACCAAGTTCAGTTCTTCCATTTTTGGCAACAAAAAGTTTGTTAGCATCGAACGATAGCGATCGCCATTCACCGTAACGTTGCGTCCAACAGCATCTTTGAAAAAATACGGTCCAATGATTCCACCAGCGTACAAACCACACCAAACAGTGCATTTTTCGGGATGCATGGGCAGTTCTTGAACGGCTTCTGGTTGCTCTTCACTCCAAATGCGGCAATTTTGCTTATTTACGTAGCCATTCAACCAGAAATGAGCCTCATCGCTGAACAAAATTTGTCGATAAAAAAGCGGATTTTCTGCCAACTTTTCTAGGGCCCATTCACTGAAAATTCGACGTTGTGGCAGATCGTAAGCCTATTCATGATGAAATGTCAAAGCATACTGAGCATCTTTCTCTTTGACACCATGTCTGAAATCCCACGTGATCTGTCAAATACTAATGCATGAAAATCCTAACCTCAAAAGAATCACCCTTTACTTGTTTTTTTTTTTTTTCATTTAATAATTGATTCTTATTTTGTACATTTTTTTCTGTGTATGAGAGCTATATCTAAATCTGAATCGATTCCAAAAAAATTCTGCACACTTGACGGGTACTATAAAAAATTACTTTGTGTTAAATTTCAAGACAATCGGTTAGTTAATAAGCGTACCCCATTTGTTGAGATCGAGCGACACCCTCCAAAAAAAATCGCTTCTCTAACATATGTTCCAAACATATTTTGCAGGAAGCAGATATATTATTGGATACTGCCGAAACATTAATATGTTTGTTTTATATAAACATATTATATATTTGGAAGCATTTTGAGTCCAAAAATATTATGTGCTTGGAAGAAATTTCATCAAAGAAGATTGTGCTCATTCCCTCACATAATTTTTACTTCCACGAAATTTTTTAGTTCTTGGCACCTTTTTCTGTAAAACAAATAATGTTGAAGAAATTATTCAAGTGGTTAGCATGTCTGCCTTGCGTACAAAGGGTCGAGGGTTCAATCCCTGCTCCGACCGAACACCATTTTTTATTTATTTTTTTTAATTTACACATTTATATTTATACTATATTAAATTTTTATAATGAAACTCCGAAATGTGGGTTATTAAAGACTTACAGTCAGAAACCGTGCTTGATATAAACGAAATGAACTGAGCTTTTGAATAAAATATTATTTTTTATTGCAAAAATAACAATTTTGTAACTAAAAACTGTTTTTGGTATAAAAGTTTGAAATTCTGGAAGGAATTGAAAAACTCTTACAAAAGAAGAACGTGGAGTCGAGTATAAACATACATAAATAATTTTATAATATACACATAAATTTATTGAGCAGTTTTTTACTAGCAATAATGCCAACCATTGCTGTAAAATTTTTTGCCTTTTACTTTTCTTTACGTTCCCATTTCTTTCAACGAACCAAGAAAAAAATGTCCACACATACATAAAATGTTGCTCCCACGAAAACACATGCTGTTTTTTTTCTCAAATGTCAATTCTCTTTACTCCGAATACTCATTCTAATATTTAAATTAAATAATATTTTGACTTAAGCATATCAAATTGTTGGCCTTATCATAAAATAGTTTTCCGAAACAACATACAAGCGGTTTCACAGAAATTGCTCTCTTTCCATTCTCTCGCTGTGTTATGTTGATATCTTTCGTCAACCCTCTCGGTTTCCATCTCTATTTCTTTCTCCATACTCTCTCTCTCTCTCTGTCGTTCTCTGAATAAAATATCACAATATATATGTGTTTACTCGAAATTTGTAAATTTATATATGTTTACATTCACACATATTAGTTTTATGAAACATTCATGCCCCCAAACATAATATATTCTAACATATTAACATATGTGTCCCAAACATTTAGTGTTAGTTTAGGAACATTACATGTTTGCACTTAAATATATTGTGTTTAAAAATTGCGCCCGAAACACATTTTGTTTATATCGGAACATATGTTATGAAAAACATATTTTTCTAACAGTGTAAATACTCGTATATTGGTGCTATGTCCCATATCTTCGAAATTCTTCCAAATTTCTTGTGCCAATAAATTACCATGTACCAAATTCCATAAAAATCGGTTAATAATTGCGACCGGAATATTGCTGATAGACGGACGAATGGACGGAAACCAATGACTAGGTAGACACAGGAGGTGATTCTACCACAAGTCGATTGGTTATGGGGTCTAAAATCAATATTGCTGGTAAGCACATTTTCTTGTAGATCAAAGTTATTATTCCCTAACCTCTATGTGATTTAGGGTATAAAAATGCAAAATATATTTATCTATTATTGGATATGTATAAAAATATTCAAATGTAGTACTCGAAACTTTTCACAAAAGTCCAAACAAGGGGGGCAACAAAAAAAGTAAGATAAACTCGCCGAAAACATGAATTGTTAGTTTTAAGTTGCGAATGAAAAGACTAACAAAGAACGCAAAGTTTTTGTTTGATTTCAAAGTATTCTTGTTGTTGGTGGTGTTGGTTATTGTTGTTGTAGTAGCTTTTGATGCTCTTGTTATTTTCCTATGAACAGCAAACAACAACTTCCAACTTCCATTTTTAGTGTGTGTGTGTGTGTGTGTGTGAAGGAGAGAGAGAGTTTTTTACAATTCAATAGAAACTTTTGGCATACGGGGTTTCTAAAATCATAAAGAAAACGGGTTGCGAGTTTAATGATGCCATTTAGCACCTTTAAAACTGTAAAACTTACGTTTCCATTTTTTCCCTTCCCCATCCCTCACAACCCTTTTTGTCTACAGGCCTTTTGCACGAAGCCATTTTGGAATGTTTCTGGAAATGTATGGACAAAACTTTTTTCCAACAAAAGTAAAGCAAAGAAGGTGAACAAGAAAAAAAGAAAAGGATATTTATTTCGGCACTTCTTTGAAGTTCAGACAATAAATAAAACTTGGGACCATTTTTAAATTTTTATGAAGTAAAAGAAGCAATTCACATGGACCGGCAAGCAACACCAAAAAAAGCAAAAAAAAAAAAACACAAAATAAAGAAAGTCACATTCAAACGAAATAAGAAATTTCCCAATCTTTAACTACTTTAACATATATAACATAACACCCCCTGTCTACCATCATTCGGACTTTTAGTGGGCTATATAGGCAATCTAAAATAGGTAAAGCATTCAGTTGTGTCGAATGCTTAATGTTCGCTACCAACAGGGACAGAAATGGTGTGCTACAAATAAGGATATCTACTAAAATTCTAAATGGTCAAGGAAGACGGCTATGAAAATTAGGCGTAATTGCCATTTTCAAATTCGTAACTTCAACATGTGGTAAAAGTGAGAAATACATATATACGCTTTATGTTTGTCTACACTAAGATGTTTGGACGTAAAAATCATATGAATTTTGCAAACACTTAAATTGAATAATTGAAATTATGTTTATGCTAATAGAATAACCCTAATATTCTTTTGTGTTTTTTTTTTCTATACAAAAGTAAACTGTTTTATAGGAAGAATCAACTACCTAGTGCGAAAATTGAACTAGATTGTACTCCACATTTTGAGATTTCCATAAATCGTTGTTAAAACCAGGGCTGTGGAGTCGGAGTCTGTAGATTTTGCTGGAGTCGGAGTCGTAAAAATTTTGTTCGACTCCGACTCCGGCTAATCTAATTCTTTTAAAACACTTCACATTTTTGTAACTAAAAAAGTTTTGATTCCATTGCGTTTTTCTGACTGTAAATGAAACGCAATTTCCAATTATGGATATTATTTTATGTTTCCTAGAATGTTAGACTAGATGGGGATTATACAGATGGGAAACGATCCACTTTAATGCCCACCACCATATAAAATTATTTGAAATATTTCGAACCATCGATTTTCGGTTCTTTTTTTATTCTATTTTAAGACAATATAGCTCTATACATTGTGATACCACATTGGTGAAGAGAGAAGTTCACCAATGTGGTATCACAATGGACTGAATAGTCTAAGTGAGTCTGATACATCGGGCTGCCACCTAACCTAACCTAACCTAACCTAGCTCTATACATATGTCGAACATTGGCGAACATTTTGTCAACATTTTATTTCTATGGAAAATTTTCAAAAAATTTTATTTCTATGGAAAATTTTCAAAAAATTTTATTTTTATAGAAATTTTTCTCAAAATTTTATTTTTATAGAAAATTTTGTCAAGATTTTACTTCTATAGACCATTTTGTCAAAATTTTACTTCTATAGACCATTTTGTCAAAATTTTATTTCTGTAGAAATTTGTGTTAAAATTTTATTTCTATGGAAAATGTTGTCAAAATTTTATTTCTATAGAACATTTTGTCAAAATTTTATTTCTATAGAACATTTTGTCAAAATTTTATTTCTACAGAAAATTTTGTCAAAATTTTATTTCTATAGAAATTTTTTTCAAAATTTTATTACTATAGAAAATTTTGTCAAAATTTTATTACTATAGGACATTTTGTCAAAATTTTATTTCTTACTGATTTGATAGTGCAGTCAAGTGTGGCTAAAGTTGGTTCCGATTTAGAAATAGGTCCCATATCTTTTCCCCGATTTACATTCTTATGACTACAGCGGTCGAAATTGTTCTCCGATTTAGGACAACAGAGGTAGAAGAATTAAGACTCTAGTTATGCACTCCAAATTTGGTCATTAGCAGTTTAGATCCATATATAGCTCCCATATATATCTTTCGCCCGATATGCACTTATGATATATGGCTCCAGCCAAAGCTTTAATCCAATGTAAAATTAAAATTTTGAGTATGCATGCCAAATTTGATTGAAATCGGTTCATATTTAGATATAGCTCCACCATATATCTTTCGCCCGATTAAGACTCATATGACTTTCGTAGATCAAAATTTCACTCCGATTTACTTGAAATTTTGCACAGCGAGTACAATTACCATTTTAACAAGTAAGGAAAGTCTAAAGTCGGGTGGGGCCGACTATTATACCCTGCACCACTTTGTAGATCTAAATTTTCGATACCATATCACATCCGTCAAATGTGTTGGGTGCTATATATAAAGGTTTGTCCCAAATACATACATTTAAATATCACTCGATTTGGACAGAATTTGATAGACTTTTACAAAATCTATAGACTTAAAATTTAAGTTGGCTAATGCACTAGGGTGAGACACAATTTTAGTAAAAAAATATGGGAGACATTTAAATCTGAAGCAATTTTAAGGAAACTTCGCAAAAGTTTATTTATGATTTATCGCTCGATATATATGTATTAGAAGTTTAGGAAAATTAGAGTCATTTTTACAACTATCCGACTAAGCAGTGGCGATTTAACAAGGAAAATGTTGGTATTTTGACCATTTTTGTCGAAATCAGAAAAACATATATATGGGAGCTATATTTAAATCTGAACCGATGTCAACCAAATTTGGCACGCATAGCTACAATGCTAATTCTACTCTCTGTGCAAAATTTCAACTAAATCGGAGTTAAAAATTGGCCTCTGTGGTCATATGAGAGTAAATCAGGCGAAAGCTATATATGGGAGATATATCCAAATCTGAACCGATTTCAACCAAATTTGGCACGCATAGTTACAATGCTAATTCTACTCCCTATGCAAAATTTCAACTAAATCGGAGCAAAAAATTGGCCTCTGTGGGCAAATGATTGTAAATCGGGCGAAACTATATATGGGAGCTATATTTAAATCTGAACCGATTTGGCTGATATTTTGGAAGTTTTTCGAGACTCATAAAATATTCAGATGTTCGGAATTTGACACGCCAATTATGACCAGATCGGTGAAAAATATATATGGCAGATATATCTAAATCTGAACCGATTTTTTCCAAAATAAATAGGGATCGTCTTTGAGCCGAAACAGGACCCTATACCAAATTTTAGGACAATCAGACTAAAACTGCGATCTGTACTTTGCACACAAAAATACACCAACAGACAGACGGACATCGCTAAATCGACTCAGAATTTAATTCTAAGCCTATCCTTATACTAAAAGGTTGGTCTATGATTACTCCTTCTTGGCGTTACATACAAATGCACAAACTTATTATACCCTGTACCACAGTGGTGGTGAAGGGTATAAAAATGTGTGCCAAATTTGGTCAGAATCAGCTCAGATTTGGACGAAGCCCCAATATGTATATCATATTCCGATTTTGGGTAAAAATGGCCAAGATACCTTGTACCATCGGCACTGCTAAGCCGAAAATTGGTAAATTTGTCTAAAATTTTACTTCTCATACGTATCAATTGACCGATAAATCATAAATGCATTTTTGCGTTGCCTAAAAATGTATAAATATTTCCCATATTTATACCCTGCACCAAGGCATTATCCGATTTAAATTTTGAGTCTAGAGATTTTGTAGAAGTCTGACAAAATTTTGGAAGGATTCGAGATGGTATCGAAATGTACACAGTCTTACACAAGTTTATATACCCCCGATTTTTTTACCTCTTAACTGAATATGTTTCTTTTTGTTGTTTATAAACCACACCAAAAAATTTTTTTGAAAATTAACAAATACTTTGTTTTCCAAATTAATTTACTAAAACTCGCAATAAATTTGAAGGATTTGAGATGCTATCACTAATTTTGGTCCACAATGTGTTGAAGGGTATAATACAATGAGACCCGTCTGACTTTGTATATTCTTTACTTGTTTATAAATACATATACTGAAGAATGTTAGTATCTGCTCACATTGTGATGGGTATTTATATCATAATTTAATTTACTTGCTTCTAGGAAGCAAATTTTAATTTTTCGCTTTTTCAGCTTTTTTCTTCATATGCTATCAAAGTCATTTAAACACGAGTTAACGACAACTTTATTTTCCAAATTCAAACTCGACTTCCAGTAGAAATTATACTATGTTTCAAGTAAAAACGTCTTTAAAATAAAGTGTTGAAAGACATGTCCTATATTGGAACGATTTTTTTCTTTGTAGTCAAAATGCAAAAAGACAACAAATTTAAAGATAATTTCATTAAATTTAAATAATTTTTCTGAATTATTAAAGTCAAGTTGACCTTAGCCCAAACATTTTTTCTTTCATGATATCATATCCATTTTTAAGTGAAATCACTTAATTATAAGGACAATACGACTTCATTGAAAAGTTTATCGACTTTTGGACAAGGAAAAAAAATATTATATATTTTATATTTATATTAGAAAAATGCATCTTCTATGCTAAGCAAAATTTGCATTCGTATTTTAAAGACATGAACTCTTTGACCTCACGACAATATTTTTTTCAGTGAAAAAAAGAGTTCAATTGGCATCAAATATGAAATTTAGATCATTTTTTGCACTCAGACATAAACACGATGATTTATACCGATCCATTTATGGTACCCCCCACAATAGAGCTAGAAATTTGTGGTATTAAAATGAGATTTAGTTATATTATATTTTTTTCAGTGAAAAAAAGAGTTCAATTGGCATCAAATATGAAATTTAGATCATTTTTTGCACTCAGAAATAAACACGATAATTTATACCGATCCATTTATGGTACCCCCCCACAATAGAGCTAGAAATTTGTGGTATTAAAATGATATTTAGTTATATTATCCGGAGTCGGAGTCGAGGCTGAAAATTGAATGCCCTGGTGTACTTTTTTGAGACGTACTTAACAAAAAGGAAATTTCATTGGCCTGTAGAAAATTTCAAAAAAATAATAAAATGTCAAAAAAATTTTGATTGAAGTACAAACCCACAATAAAAAACAAAACACGAATGAAGTAAGAAGGAGCACGCTCAAAATAAACCCAGCCAACTGCACTCAAATCGATGATTTGATGGTGGCAAAGGAAAAGAGAAATGTTTGTATGAATTTATTTCGGCATAAGCCGGCTATCATAAAACTTTTTTCGGAAGGTTCAAGTGTGGTTCACCATGGGTTTAGTGAACTGCCTGAATTTATTCCGATAATTGGTTGATAGTTTTGCTGCAAGAGGAGGATGCTGATGAGGAATGCGGTAATTCCGAAACGTGCGTCCATCCAACCATCTTGCAGTCTATAGTCTTGCCCAAATAAAGTTGACAAATATTCTTTTCCTCTGTCGGTTAAGCTACTCTTGTAGTTTAGTCAACACAATGGTTTAGAGCCGAGATCAAAACAACAAATGTGATTGAAGTACAAACCCACAATAAAAAACAAAACACGAAAATTTTTTCCAGTAAAAATAGGTTAAAAATAGCATTAGTTTAACTACGAAAATTTTGTCAAAATTTTATTTCTATAGAAAAGTTTGTAAAAATTCTATTTCTGTAGAAAATTTTGTCAACATTTTATTTCTATAGAAAATTTTTGTCAAAAATTTTATTTTTATAGAAAATTTTGTCAAAATTTTATTTCTATAGAAAATTTTGTCAAAATTTTATTTCTATAGAAAATTTTGTCAAAATGTTATTTCTATAGAAAATTTTGTCAAAATTTTATTTCTATGGAAAATTTTGTCAAAATTTTATTTCTATAGAAAATTTTGTCAAAATTTTATTTCGATAGTCAATTCTTGCAAAATTTTTTTTTTTTGCAAAATTTGTTTCTGTAGAAAATTTTGTCAAAATAGAAAATTTCTATAGAAAATTTTTGCAAGCTTTTATTTCTATAGAAAATTGTTGGAAAATTTTATTTTTATAGAAAATGTTTGCAAAATTTTATTTCTATAGAATATTTTTGGCAAATTTTAGTTCTATAGTATATTCTTGCAAAATGTTATTTCTATAGAAAATTTTTGCAAAATTTCATTTTTATACAAAACTTTCTCAAAATTTACTTTCTATAGAAAATTTTGTCAAGATTTTATATCTATGGAAAATTTTGCCAAAATTTTATATCTGTAGAAAAATATTATTTCTATAGAAAATTTTTACACAATTTTTTTTCTTTAGAAAATTGTACCTCGTAAGTGGACGAGAATATTTTGCAAATCTATCTATGAAAACATAAGAATTCTACTAATTTACCAACCAGTAGAAAATCTAACTTTCTTCAAACTAAACACAAAATCTTCTTTTTTCAACATCTCCCAAATACTTTCAATACAATTGATTCATACATCTAAATATACTTTTTATAAAATGATTTTTTTTTTAATTTAAAATTATGCCTCGTAGATTCTTAATCACAATATCTACCTATGAAACTATCATAGTTCAAAGAGCAAAAAAAGAAAGTTTCAAAACTTTTCAAAGTGTTACAAACCGACAAAAAATACGAATGTACTATCCATCTTACGGAGTCAATTGACAAAGGGAACAGAACGTGAAAAGAAACACTTTGGAACCGTACACCAGTGCAAAACGGGGCATTTTCATTCATACTCGTATAAATCTTGTGAAAAATGGATACGTCAAAGTCCGACATGTCAACAAGATAACAGGAAACCTTAAGGACGAAGGAATGAACGAGCCAACCAACAAACAACCAAGTAAAAAAAAAACAGTATATCGAACAAAAGGCCGAAATAGCAAAGAATAACAACATTTTCTTTGCAATTTGCGAAGGCAATGGCAAAGGCTCTAGTAACCCCAATAAATGCTGGCAGGATCATCGTGTGTGTGTATGGATGGATAGGTTCGTGAGACCATGGCTAAGAGCAATACCGGTTTCTTATCTGCCATGTGTACACACATTTGTACACACGACTGTGACAGAAGTTATATATGGATAGAGTGAAATGACTGGTTCTTTCGTCCACTTGCAATGAAAATGGCCAAAAATGCAATTCGCACGTCCTAAAAGGATACGAAAATGATTCTGGTTTTGTCAAAGGTGTTGTTTTTGTTATAGTA
The DNA here is from genome assembly GCF_050003625.1 of Haematobia irritans. Lineage (NCBI taxonomy): Eukaryota > Metazoa > Arthropoda > Insecta > Diptera > Muscidae > Haematobia > Haematobia irritans. The sequence goes on from NC_134397.1 coordinate 125,960,961, forward strand.
CGCTTTGATGTAGCGATGCCGATATTCATGTCATTCCATTTGTATACATGAGGTGAGTATTTCCTTAAGTTATTTGTGCCCTCGTGAGTCTATGAGGTATTCAAGTGTAATGGATGCAAAAGAAACCGACGAGAGAACTGAATGATAGGGCACATTGTGTCTTGGAAAATATTCTGATTTGGAATCAATCTAATTTAATGAAACTGCATATTTTAATAAATATTTTGCATTATTATTCGACTCTACACGCAAAAAAGTAATTCTTTCCTCCCAAACGAAATTTTAGACAAACAAAGTTCGTTTCTCATTTGCTTTTTGCTTTAAGGAAGTTTATTTGGAAGAAAAGTATATACTTTTTGTAATAAACGTTTATTCTTTTCCAGGATCTAAAAACAATTTCATACATACACTATCCACTTAAAGGGTGATACGGTCAAAATTTGGTCAAGGGAAAACGCGTGTAAATCGGTGAAATCGTTTATTTAAAAAATCAAATTAAATTTATTTTTCAAGTTCAATTAGTATAAAATTCAGGAAAAATATTCAGTTAGGCTTTCGCTTTTCCAAATCCGAATTGCCGGGCCTCACGCTTGACACCTGCCATCAGATTTTGTACAGCCACCTTGTCCACCTTCTTCGCCGCAGAAAGCCAGTTTGCCTTGAACTGCTGCTCGTCCTTAGCAGTTTTTTTGTCTTCTTTAGATTCCGCTTGACAATAGCCCAGTATTTCTCAATTGGGCGGAGCTCTGGCGTGTTGGGAGGGTTCTTATCCTTGGGAACCACCTGCACGTTGGTGGCGGCGTACCACTCCATGGCCTTTTTACCGTAATGGCAAGATGCCAAATCCGGCCAAAACAGTACCGAACAACCGTGTTTCTTCAGGAAAGGCAGCAGACGTTTATTCAAACACTCTTTCACGTAAATTTCTTGGTTGACAGTCCCGGAAGCTATGAAAATGCTGCTTTTCAAGCCACAGGTACAGATGGCTTGCAAAACCAGATATTTCTTTGCGAACTTTGACAGTTTTATGTGCTTGAAAATATCTGCTACCTTTCCCTTTCCTTTTGCCGTATAAAACTCCTGTCCCGGAAGCTGCTTGTAGTCGGCTTTGACGTAGGTTTCGTCGTCCATTACCACGCAGTCAAACTTCGTCGTGTACAGCCTCCGGGATCGCGCTTTGGCCGTCGTATTTTGTTAATCATCGCGATTTGCAGTCACTACCTTCTTGTAAGTCGATAGTCCGGCTCGTTTTTTGGCTCGATGCACGGTTGTAGACGATACACCCAGCTTATTTGCGGCATCTCGGAGAGAGAGGTTAGGGTTTCGCTTGAAACTACCAGCAACTCTCTTTGTCGTCTCAGCGGCTTCCGGTTTTCGATTTCCCCCCGATCCAGACTTCCTGGCTGTCGACAAACGTTCCCCAAACACTTTAATTACATTTGTAACGATTGATTTGGCAACTTTTAGCGATTTTGCCAGCTTTGCGTGCGAGTAGTTCGCATTTTCGCGATGCGCGAGCAAAATTTTGATACGCTGCTCTTCTTGCTTGGACGGCATTTTGACAACTGAAGAGTGAATTCCAAAATCAAAATAGGAGTAACATTCTACACATACACCTTCAAAATGAGGGGTGTTCAGGTTTTTTAAATGCAAAATTGAAAGAAATACGTCAAGTTTATATTGACCAAATTTTGACCGTACCACCCTTTAGCTACACAGAAAAAAAAATTCCGTAGTTAAACTAACGCTAAATGTAACTTATTTTTATTGGAAAAAAAATTATTTGCTTGTAGTTAAATTTTATTGTTTTTATCGAAATTTTCACAGCTTAATGAAATCTTACTTTTTATACCCTCCATCATAGGATGGGGGTATATTAACTTTGTCATTCCGTTTGTAACACATCGAAATATTGCTCTAAGACCCCATAAAGTATATATATTCTGGGTCGTGGTGAAATTCTGAGTCGATATAAGCATGTCCGTCCGTCCGTCCGTCCGTCCGTCTGTTGAAATCACGCTAACTTCCGAACGAAACAAGCTATCGACTTGAAACTTGGCACAAGTAGTTGTTATCGATGAAAGTCGGATGGTATTGAAAATGGGCCATATCGGTCCACTTTTACGTATAGCCCTCATATAAAGGGACCCTCAGATTTGGCTTGTGGAGCCTCTAACAGAAGCATATTTCATCCGATCCGGCTGAAATTTGGTATATGGTGTTGGTATATGGTCTCTAACAACCATGCAAAAATTGGTCCACATCGGTCCATAATTATATATAGCCCCCATATAAACCCATCCCCAGATTTGGCTTGCGGAGCCTAAAAGGGAAGCAAATTTCATCCGATCCGGCTGAAATTTGGTACATGGTGTTGGTATACGGTCTCTAACAACCGTGCAAAAATTGGTTCATATCGGTCCATAATTATATATAGCCCCCATATAAACCGATCCCCAGATTTGGCTTGCGGAGCCTCAAAGAGAAGAAAATTTCATCCGATCCGGCTGAAATTTGGTACATGATGTTGGTATATGGTCTCTAACAACCATGCAAAAATTGGTCCATATCGGTCCTTAATTATATATAGCCCCCATATAAACCGATCCCCAGATTTGGCTTGTGGAGCCTCTAAGAGAAGCATATTTCATCCGATCCGGCTGAAATTTGGTACATGGTGTTGGTATAGGGTCTCTAACAACCATGCAAAAATTGGTCCACATCGGTCCATAATTATATATAGCCCCCATATAAACCGATCCCCAGATTTGGCTTGCGGAGCCTCAAAGAGAAGCAAATTTCATCCGATCCGGCTGAAATTTGGTACATGGTATTGGTATATGGTCTCTAACAACCGTGCAAAAATTGGTCCACATCGGTCCATAATTATATATAGCGCCCATATAAACCGATCCCCAGATTTGGGTTGCGGAGCCTCAAAGAGAAGCAAATTTCATCCGATCCGCCTGAAATTTGGTACATGATATTGGTATATGGTCTCTAACAACCATGCAAAAATTGGTCCACATCGGTCCATAATTATATATAGCCCCCATATAAACCGATCCCCAGATTTGGCTTGCGGAGCCTCAAAGAGAAGCAAATTTCATCCGATCCGGTTGTAATTTGGAACATGGCGTTAGTATATGATCTTTAACAACCGTGGCAGAATAGGTCCATATCGGTCCATAATTATATATAGCCCCCATATAAAACGTTCTCCAGATTTGACCTCCGGAGCGTCTTGGAGGAGCAAAATTCATCCGATCCGGTTCAAATTAGGAACGTGGTGTTAGTATATGGTCGCTAACAACCATACCAAAATTGGTAAAATTGGTACAAAAATTGGTCCATATCGGTTCATAATCATGGTTGCCACTAGAGCCAAAAATAATCTACCAAAATTTTATTTCTATAGAAAATTTTGTCAAAATTTTATTTCTAGAGAAAATTTTGTTAAAATTTTATTCGGTTCATAATAAAATTTTCATCATTGTCAAAATTGTATTTCTATAGAAAATTTTGTCAAAAGTTTATTTCTATAGAAAATTTTGTTAAAATTTTATTTCTGTAGAAATTTTTGTCAAAATTTTCTTTCTATAGAAAATTTTGTCAAAATTTTTATTTCTATAGACAATTTTGTGAAAATTTTATTTCTGTAGAAAATTTTGTCAAAATTTTATGTCTACTTTGTCAAACTGAATTATACACGTATTGGATCGATCTTTTTTGATTTAATATATACCACGTATGGACTTACATACAATTTAGAAGATGGTGTTAGGAGGTTTTAAGATACCTTGCCATCGGCAAGAGTTACCGCAAATTAAGTAATTCGATTCTGGATGGCAGCGTTTAGAAGAAGTTTCTACGCAATCCATGATGGAGGGTACATAAGCTTCGGCCTGGCCGAACTTACGGCCGTATATACTTGTTTTTAAGTATGTATCAAAAATTTTATGAACTAAACGTGAGTATAAAGTTCAATGACCGTACACATAAGTTCAATATGAACTAAAACAAATGAAAATTTTCGTACGATTCCTAAAAATAGTAAGAATGAATATATGGTTAAAATGGTCAAGATTTGGCGCCAATGATTTTCTTCTTTACTTTTAGTTAATTTTTTCTTCTATGAGATGATGTAATTTCGTGAACTGCTGTTAAAAAGTACAACAGGGCATTAGAATTTCCTGGTTTTAACAATGCTTTGTGGAAATCTCAAAATGTGGAGTAAAATTTAATTCAATTTTCGTGCGTGGTAGTTCATTCTTCCTATAAAACAGTTCACTTTTTTCGGTGTATGTAGGTGTTATTGTCATCAATAGACAATTATCCATATAAGTTATATTTATATAGCATAGCTTCCGGCGCCTATGAGCCGATTAAACAAATTTTATTTAAAAGAAACATATATTTAGTTGGGCACCATGGATAAGTGGTTGCTACGTCCGCCTTGTATACCAAGGGTCCTGGGTTCGACCGAACACTAAAAAATGTTTTGTTTTAATATATTCCAGATATGTTCGGAAGATTCCGAAAAGGAGCCGATTAAACAAATTTTATTTAAAAGAAACATACATTTAGTTGGGCACTATGGATAAGTGGTTGCTACGTCCGCCTTGTACACCAATGGTCCTGGGTTCGATCCCTGCTTCGACCGAACACTAAAAAGTGTTTTGTTTTAATATATTCCAGATATGTTCGGAAGATTCCGAAAAGGGGTTCAACATTACATACTACTATATTAAATTTTTACTATGAAACTGTAAAATGTGTCTTATTAAAGATTTAAAGTCAGAAAAGGACAGTGCTTGATATAAATGAAATGGACTGTGTTGTTGGTTCAAAAATATTTTTTTATTGAAAAAATAAATAAAATTGTAACAAACGAATATTTTTGGCTATAAAAGTTTAAAATTTTCGAAGAAATTCAAAAAATTCTAACAAAGAAATTATTGTCAAAAGTGCAATTGTTTGTTGTAAAAAGTTTGAAAAATCTCATCACTACTCAGCAAAAAATTTAGAAGTTATTCCACAAACATTTCGTTTTAAGAGCTCTCCGGATCTTCCATTAATTTTTTCCACTTCCGATTACGATCGTTTGGACCAGTCTTAAAATTAAATTTTGTTGGTTTATTTCGTGCAATTTTGCCGGAACCTTCGGTGGGTATTGGTTTAGACTTTTTGCAGAATCGATCACGAATTTTCTATGGGATTGAGGTAGGGGTAGGGTCAAGTAGCTGGCAAAAATAAACTTTTAAGTTTGGTTGGTAATATTTTTATGGGTACACCAATTCAAAAGTATAAAGCATGTGCTCGGTTTTACACTCTACTGCATATGGGAGTTATAGTCAAATCCTCTCTTATATGAACGAAAATTTATAGAATTGTCTAATATAAATTTTAACTTACATCTATTAAGAGGAGATGAAAATACGGACATACGTCTTTTAGTTTGCAATAATAATATGGCTCTGTTCATTAAAATCTTGTGATACACACATAGTAGGTACCTGTAGCAGCTACTGTTTATTTGACACCTCCAGAATTAGTATATCACTAAAATTGAGCCTATTAATAAACAAGTGAATAAAGTAGACTATATCACACCCTAAACCACCCCTACTGAATTAATAAGCATAAGCATTTGTTGGGTATCATTGAAATAGGTTAGGGAGATAAACCGTATTTCCAACGTTTAGTGAATAACACCATAATGGCAAGATTTTGGAAAATCGGGCTATACATTTATATTGGAGCTATTGCAGGCATAATTAGGATTACAGAAGATTAGATAAGATTTTGATTAAGATCGGTTAGTAAATAAGGATATTGTGGCCAAATTTGGGAAAATCGGAGGGATATATACATGGGAGCAATATCTAAAGTAGGTCCGATTTGGTTAATTTTTGTAGATTAAGTAGAGCTCATAGAATATTATATTGTGCCGACTTTAGGAAAATCCATTAATAAACAAGTAAGAAAAGTCTAAAGTCGAGCGGGACCTACTATATTATACCCTTCACCACTATGTATACCAACATTTTTGATACCATCTTAACACTTTCAAATTTGTTAGGAGCTATATAAAGGTTTATATTCCCATATACAAATATTTTAATTTGAACCGATTTGGAAAACAATTTTTAAACTTTCACAAAATGTCTAGAATCAAAATTTAAATTGGTTAATGACCGGGACGGACCACAGTGTTAGTAAAAAAACAAGTAAGTAAAGTCTAAAGTCGGGCGGGCCAACTATATTATACCCATCACCACTTTGTGGACCACAATTTGTGTTACCATCTCAACTCCTTCATGAAGGTTTATATTCCCATATACAAATATTTATATTTTAACCTTTTTTTGTACTTCTACAAAAACTCTACAACTAAAATGGGAAAAAAATATGGGAGACATTTAAATCAGAACCAATTTTGAGGCAACTTCGCAAAAGTGTATTAATAATCATCGGTCGATATATGTGTATTAGAGTAATAGGAAAATTTGAGTCATTTTTACAAGTTTTCGGCTTAGCAGTGGCGATTTTATAACGAAAAAAAAAATGTGGGTATTTTGACCATTTTTGACTAAATCGGAAAAACATATATATGGAAGCTAATCGAAATCTGAACCGATTTCAATCAAATTTCACATGCATAGTTACTATGTTAATTCTACTCCCTGCGCAAACTTTGACCTCTGCGGTCATATGACGGAAAATCGGGCGAAAGATATATATGGGAGCTACATCAAAATCTGAACCGATTTCAACCACAATTAGCATGCATATTCAGAACTTTAATTCTACTCCCTGTGCGAAGTTTCAAGTAAATCGAGGTAAAACTTTGGGCTCTGTGGGTATATGAGTCTAAATGTATGAACCAGTCCCAGTTCTGTTGAAAACGTATGGAAGGGACCGGTCACTTTAACATGGGTTTGTCATTGACGGAGTAAATTTACATTTTAGGAAGCGTCTTGGACTCATCCCAAAGGACACGTCCTGGGACAATTTAGCGGGAGCACCCCATAGACAGGTCCTCAGGAACCAGTCTCGGACAATCTCTTAGAAATCTATTTCAATTTGGGCATCCCAATCGAACCCGAAATGAAAAAAAAATTTTATTATTCTGATAATTTTATTTCACAAAATGTGAAAATCCTTGATATTAAAATCTTAATGGAGTTTAATATCAAGCGAGTACGGATACAAATAAATTACTACTATTAGAAATTGCAACTAACTGGAGCACAGGTACCAGTTCCAATACCCAATTTCCCATAGGGTATGTTCAGAATTTGTGCAAACAAAAAATTTTGCATACATATTTTATGCTTCACCAATTTAATGTGTAAATTGAATAATGTTTAGACTTAAGCAATTAAAATTTTTTGATGTTCAAGCTCACTTATCAACATAAAAAATAAGCCTCTCAAACACAGCACCAATCTCATTTAATTTTCTCGCAGTGTTACGTTGATGTCTTTTGCTATCTACAGACATTCCAAATTAATATATGTTTGCATCCAAAGATATTATATTTTAGAAAATGTGATTCCCAAACATAATATGTTTTAACATATTAAGATATTTATCCCAAAAATTTTAAACTAGTTTATAAGTATTATATGCTTGCACTTAAAAATAATGTGCTAAAAATTTGAGTGCCAACATATAATCTTTATACTGAAATATATGAAAAACAGTCTTTTTCGCCCGTGTGGGTATATACACCTTTATATAGCTCCAAACAAATTTGAAGGATTTGAAAAAATGTCGGTCTATAAAGTAGTGAAGGATATAATATAGCCGGCCCCATCCGACTTTACTTGCTTTTTTATACCCTCCACCATAGGATGGGGGGTATATTAACTTTGTCATTCCGTTTGTAACACATCGAAATATTGCTCTAAGACCCCATAAAGTATATATATTCTGGGTCGTGGTGAAATTCTGAGTCGATCTGAGCATGTCCGTCCGTCCGTCCGTCTGTTGAAATCACGCTAACTTCCGAACGAAACAAGCTATCGACTTGAAACTTGGCACAAGTAGTTGTTATTGATGTAGGTCGGATGGTATTGCAAATGGGCCATATCGGTCCACTTTTACGTATAGCCCCCATAGAAACGGACCCCCAAATTTGGCTTGCGAGGCCTCTAAAAGAAGCATATTTCATCCGATCCGGCTGAAATTTCGTACATGATGTTAGTATACGGTCTCTAACAACCATGAAAAAATTGGTCCACATCGGTCCATAATTATATATAGCCCCCATATAAACCGATCCCCCGATTTGGCTCGCGAGGCCTATAAGAGAAGCAAATTTCATCCGATCCGGCTGAAATTTGGTACATGGTGTTAGTATATGGTCTCTAACAACCATGCAAAAATTGGTCCACATCGGTCCATAATTATATATAGCCCGCATATAAACCGATCCCCCGATTTGGCTTGCGAGGCCTCTAAGAGAAGCAAATTTCATCCGATCCGGCTGAAATTTGGTACATGGTGTAAGTATATTGTCTCTAACAACCATGCAAAAATTGGTCCACATCGGTCCATAATTATATATAGCCCCCATATAAACCGATCCCCCGATTTGGCTCGCGAGGCCTATAAGAGAAGCAAATTTCATCCGATCCGGCTGAAATTTGGTACATGGTGTAAGTATATTGTCTCTAACAACCATGCAAAAATTGGTCCACATCGGTCTATAATTATATATAGCCCCCATATAAACCGATCTCCAGATTTGACTTCCGGAGCCTCTTGGAAGACCAAAATTCATCTGATTCAGTTGAAATTTGGTACGTGGTGTTAATATATGGCCTCAAACTCCCATGCAAAAATTAGTCGAAATCGGTCCATAATTATATATATCCCCCATATAAACCGATACCCAGATTTGACCTCCGGAGCCCCTTGGAAGAGCAAAATTCATCCGATTCGGTTGAAATTTGCTACGTGATGTTAGTATATGGTATCCAACAAACATGCAGGAATTGGTTCATATCAGTCCATAATTATATATAGCACCCATATAAACCGATCCCCAGATTTGACCTTCGGTGCCTTTTGGAGAAGCAAAATTCATCCGATATGGTTGAAATTTTGTACGTGGTGGTAGTATATGACATTTAACAACCATGCCCAAAGTGGTCCATATCAGTCCAAATTTCATCCGAGTCTGTTGAAATTTGGTACATTGTGCTAGTATATGGCAGTTAACAACCATGCCTAACTAGGTCCATATCGGTCTATAGTTATATATAGCCCTCATATAAATCGATCCCCAATCACACAAAAATTTGTCCATATCAATAATTGTATATAGCCCCCATATTTCAATTCCGGCTCCCTACGTACCGTGCAAAAGTCCATATCGATTCGTAATTATTTGTAGACTTACCTACACATACTTTTTTGTCTAATGTATACCACGTATGGACTAACTCACAATTTAGAACACGATTTAAGATACCACAACCCAATTAATTCGATTGTGGATGACAGTCTTTCGTAGAAGTTTCTACGCAATCCATGGTGGAGGGTACATAAGATTCGGCCTGGCCGAACTTACGGCCGTTTATACTTGTTATTTTTACGGATTTTCTATAGTGGAGGCTAAACCTTTTGTTCTCTGAAAAAATATTGTCCTGAGGCAAATATTTCTTGTCCTTAAAATACGAATGCGTTTTTTTTTTCTTAACACAGGTGATATAAATTTGTTTCCTTTTCCAAAAGTCGATAAACTTTTCAAGGAAGACCTTTTGTCCTTACAATCAATTCAACTGGCCCAGATGAAATTTAATTCTAGTACCATGCGAAAATTGGTTTATATAGTTTCATAATTATTAATAGACTCCTCTGTATAACCGATCAAGAGCTATATAGGGTTAAAGAGGTATTTAATTAGCCTCTTTTATTTAACATAGACCGCATATGGACTAACTTACAATTTGGAAGACAATATAACGACGTTTTAAGATACCTTGTCATCGGCAACAGTTTCCACAATCCAAGTTATTCGATTTGGATAACAGTCTTTAGTAGCACTCTACACGCAATCCATGGTGGAGGGTACAAAAGAATTCATCTGACCGAACTTTCGGCGCTATATACTACGACTATTGATTACATTAGAACATCTTTCTTTTTAATGTATGTGATAGTCAAATATTTTGAAGTTTTCTTTAATATTTCCTTCCGATTGTTGGTTTACTCTTTTGATCGGAATTTAAGCTAATTTAAATCATGTCCTCTGGATGAACACCACAATGCCACAAATTCAAGATACCTTTTGCAAAGTCATCGAATGTCAAAGTAATGGTCACAAGCTCAAATACATCTTACCACACATTCCACACACACTCACATTGATTTCGTTCACACAAACCCATAAAGTAAGAAACCGCATACATATATCAAAGTGAAGTGAAGCCAATAGGAAAAAAGGCCAATATTGGGAACGTGCTCTGTGGTCATTTTTGTTCGCCTCTGTCATCTATTGAAAATGCAACCAATTGTCTCCTTAATTCTTCTTTTTCGGTCACTTGGTCGGCTTCTTCCACTTAACAATTTGATGGCAAATAACAAACGAATAAGAAGAATAAAAAACGCTCTCCTAAAAAAGGACAGGAAGAGAGGCTGCACTCCAAGTGTCACAGCGGATATCCGGTAAAGTTTAAAGTGTATGTCCTTTTTACACAGTCCTTCGGAAACTCAACAACTATTTGTTATAGCATACTCACACACACACACAGATATTCAGGTTCACACACTTTTCGACAATCTGATGAAACCTTTGCAAGTTTTTCTTAGCCCTACCATTGTTGTTGTTACTCGAATATAGGACCTTCAGGAATGGCAATTTGTTGCACCATTTCAAATATGGTACCGCTGTACTGTGTCCGTCTCTCATCCTTACTATACATGTAGGCGACATGAAACGACAAAGTAAATTCTAAAAATAAACTCGAAACTTGAAATTAGACTATCATAAAATTTACAGGAAAGTGTTGTCATTTCTTTTGGTTTCTCATGTTCATTTTTTTTCTCTGCTTTCGGCATTGGTCTTCATAAAGGGGTATAAAATGAGTTATAAATATTTTTTTTAACAAAAATTCGCTAGTTTAAAATTCCCTAGAAGGTCCTTGTATTAAATCGTCGTTCCAAGGAGGACCAGTATGAGATCCATTGTTTAGTATACTGATCGTCTCATAATTAAATTCTAAGTCGATTTAGCGATGCCCCATAGTGGTTCCAAACCGCTTTTTTGAAATAATTCTGCAACTTTTGAACGGATAAAGATATCAACATATTTTTTTTTTTTGGGTGAAAGCTAAGGTGTTTTCCTCTAAATTTGCAAGCTTGTGAGTCCCTAGTGGGTCCACGGGCTGATCTGAAGACGTTGAAAGTTGGTCACTTCGGAGGTATCAAATTTTGTTTTAGCTGTCAAATCCGCAATTATGAACCGATGATTTTTTATCTGCTGGATTGAACTTATCTCTTCAAAAAATATTTTGTAGTTTGCGAGATATGGGCCCCACAATTTATTTTTAGCAAAATTTTGACAAAGGGGGGTCAGCATTTTGAACCTACAGGGTCCGTTTTTGGGCCGATCCTTGTCTTCTTTTATCAACTGTGTATCTATGTGCTTTAGATTAAAAGTTGTAAACTTCAGAATTTAAAATTTCAGAAAAATACAGAATTTTGACCACTTTTTTCGAAAAAAAAATTACGACAGAAATAATGTAGGTGCATTATTTCTGTCGTAATTTTTTTTTTCGTAAATATCTCCCAAACTTCTCTCTTTTCCAGAAAGCCCTATATGTCCACTAACCAACTGTAACAACATCCTACTGATAAACAGCTGAAATAACTTTTTTTTTAACATATGTTCCTACTTTTGGGATTTTGGGGATTTTTAGATACGAATTTTGGCAACATTATATTCAGCAATATTTCTTAAAACAATTTTCCTGCAAAACTCAATAAAATTCATAATGATATCATAATTAGTCAAATATTATATAGATTTCAATTCATATTTTTAATTCCCAAAAAATGATTCCTTGCCCCAAAACGTTAAATTTGCATTATCTTTCGATAACATAAAATGAAAGCCCTATAAAAAACCTTTCTAATGATATATTATACATAGGCCTTTGCTTAGTAAAATGCGCCAAAAATGTTAATCAAACCTCACTAACTCGTAAAATAGTGCATATGTTATCTGTAAATTTACGTTTATATGGAGACTATACCTAAATCACACTTGACGATACTGCCAAATATATTCCTTGTGCGAAATTTTGAGTAGATCAGAGAAAAATCCTAGATTCTGGAGCCATATAAGTGCATATCGGTCGTAAGACATATATGGGGGCTATATCTAAATCTAAACAGATTTCAACCAAACTCAGCCTGCATAGTTAGAATGTTAATTCTGCTACCTGAGCAAAATTTCAAGTAAATGGGAGTGAAAATGTGGTCTCGGAGTGAAAATTTAGTTTCCGTTTGTTATGTAAGTATAGATCCGACAATAGATATATATGGGAGCTATCTAAATCCGAACTGATTTCGCACACTTGACTGTACTACTAATAAGACTCCTCGTGCAAAATGTCAAGCAAATATAAGTAAAACTCTGGTTTCTGCACCCTCAAAAAAAAATCGCTTCTGTAACATATACTCCCAACATATTTTGCTTCAAGCATACAAATTTTTGGGTATTGCCCAAACATTTATATGTTTGATTTCTTCAAATATATAATATGTTTGAAAGCATATTGGTCTAAACAATATAATATGTTTGGGTAGTCTAAGTTCCAAACATTTTGTATTTTTCCATCCAAATTCAATAATGTTGTCTTCCAAAAAACTATATGTTCTTATGTGAACATATAATATGTTTGGAAACATTTTGAACCCAAAAATATTATATGCTTAGAAGAATTTTCTCCCAAAGAAGATTGTACTCAAATTTTTTTTTTCTGCCTAATTGTATATTCCCTCACATTTTTCTCACTTTTTCTGTAATACAAACATTTTAGAAGAAATTATTATATTTTATAATTTTTTTTTAATTTTACCTTTTGCCGGACGGGGATTCGAACAGCGGACCACACAGTTTGTAAGCCAGCACTTTAACCACTGGCCTACGTAGCTGTTATGGTCATCAAGAGATAATTATCGTTATAAGTTATATTTATATAGCATAGCTTGCGGCGCCCACGAGCCGGTGCAAACATAACATTGTTTAACAACATAACATTAAACATACATTTGTTGGCAGCGTGGAGCAGTGGTTGGTCGTCCGCCTTGCGTGACAGGGGACCTGGGTTCGATCCCTGCTTCGACCAACCCCATTTTTTTTTAATATATTTTTTAACATATATTCCAGATACGTTCGGAAGTTCCCGAAAAGGTGTTCAGCATTACATACTATTATATTAAATTTTTACTACGAAATTGTAAAGTGTGTTTTATAAAAGACTTAAAGTCAGAAAAGAAAAGTGCTTGATATAAACGAAATGGACTGAGTTCAAATCAAATATTATTTTTTTATTGCAACAATAAAAATTGTGTAACAAATAAAGGTTTTTGTATACAAATTTAAAATTTTCGAAGAAATTCAAAAACTCTTACAAAAGAAGAACGTGAAGTCGAGTATATATAAATATTTTTCCATCGAATCCTAAGGTTAACGATAACCATTCAAAAGCACATTATATTTAAATTCTAAACAGTAATTTTAAAACAGCACATAAATTTGTTTTGGTGTGAACAATTGTTTGCTAGCATGTTACACCATTAATTTAGAAATACAAATAAATATGAATTTTTATTAACGAATAATTTTGTACTTAATTTAATTCTTAAGGCCGGTATAAAGTTGGCATTATCGCGTTAAAATGGCCATGTTTACCCTTTTACTTTTCTTTAATAATTTCTTTTAAAGGAAATAAACTTATTCAATTGTTGCTTTGGATCTTTCCCCACCATGTTATAATACAATTTACCGGAAAAAGTTGTAATGTTATTCTGGTTTTGCCGCTAAAATGAGAAATAATTTTAGCGGCAAAACTCTAACTCAATGCCCACTTTTATTTTCGAACATGAAAGAACAAATTTTGGACTAAGGTCAACTTGACTTTAATAATTCAGAAAAATTCTTTAAAATTAATGAAACTGTCTTTAAATTTGTTGCATTTTTGCATCTTGACTACAATGCAAAAATCATTAAAAAAATAGGACATGTTTTTCAATACTTTATTTTAAAGACATTTTTTACGTGAAACATAGCATAATTTCTACTGGAAGTCTTGATTTTAACGGACATGTTATATCATATGAAAAAAGCTAAAAAAGCGAAAAATTGAAATGTGCTTCGTAGAGTCAAGTACACAAAACCCCATTTAAAAGAGAATTGTGTCTTAAAAATTGTTAAAGTGGAGACACAATCTTTGGAACCGGACATGCTTTTTGTTCAGTGTATAGTGCCCTTTCGTTAGTTTTTATGAAGATCCCTTTAATTACCTTTGTTTGAATATTATGACTTACTCGTCCTACGTTCCGATTTGTTTTGACGAAACAAAAAAATTGTGCCCGTAATGCGAAAATGATAAACAAAACTCATGCTCTTTTTTTCAAATATATTTTATCTTGGTTCCGAATGAATTTTCTCTCCGAATACTCATTTTAATATTTTACTTAAGCATATACAATTTTTGGCGAAGTCTTATATCACAACATATATATTTTTACTCATAATATGTAAATTTATACTTGTTTATATTCACACATAGTATTTTTCCTATATTTAATGAAATTTTCTTTGTGTATATATATTTGTAATGCGCCAATTGGTTACTTTCATTATTTTACTTCCAGCATACACTTTGTCTCTCTTTGTAAACACATATATGTTTATGGGCTATTTCTAAATTAATATATGTTTGCATCCAAGCATATTATATTTACAAACATTTTATGTCCCAAACATAATATGTTCTAACATATTAACATATATGTCCCAAACATATTATGCTAGTTTATGAACATTATATGTTTGCCCTCAAAAATATTGTGTTTAAAAATTTGAGTTCCAAACATATAATGTTTATACCCAAACATATGAAAAACAGTCTTTTTCGTCCGTGTGGGGTCATAATGCGGTAACAGCTGATTTTGTCAGTAACTGATTTTTTTCCAATTTCACATTTTATTTTTATCAGTATTTTTTGTTACACTTTTATTTTCTTATTAACATATCTAATTTTTACAAATTGAAAAACTTCTTCGCTTCCACCGGGGGTTGAACCTGGGTCTGTTGGCACCATAACAGAACGCCTTAGCACACTCAGCCATAAACTCCATTGAACACGATGCATCAAAACGTCTATTCATATCACAAGAACCTAACATGACACATTTTTATACCATCCACCATAGGATGGGGGGTATATTAACATTGTCATTCCGTTTGTAACACATCGAAATATTGCTCATCCGATCCGGCTGAATTTTGGTACATGGTGCTAGTATATGGTCTCTAACAGCCATGCAAAAATTGGCCCACATCGGTCCACTTTTACGTATAGCCCCATATAAACGGACCCCCAAATTTGGCTTGCGAATCCTGTAAGAGAAGCAAATTTCATCCGATCCAGCTGAAATTTGGTACATGGTGTTGGTATATGGTCTCTAACAACCATGCAAAAATTGGTCCACATCGGTCCACTTTTACGTATATCCCCCATATAAACGGACCCCCAAATTTGGCTTGCGAATCCTCTAAGAGAAGCAAATTTCATCCGATCCGGCTGAAATTTGGTACATGGTGTTAATATATGGTCTCTAGTGATCATGCAAAAATTGGTCCACATCGGCCCATAATTATATATAGCCCCAATATAAACCGATCACCAGATTTGACCTTCGGAGCCTCTTGGAAGACCAACATTCATCTGATTCAGTTGAAATTTGGTACGTGGTGTTAATATATGGCATCAAACACCCATGCAAAAATTGGTCGAAATCGGTCCATAATTATATATAGGCCCTATATAAACCGATCCCCAGATTTGACCTCCGGAGCCTCTTGGAAGAGCAAAATTCATCTGATTCGGTTGAAATTTGGTACCTGAAGTTAGTATATGGTATCCAACAATGCAGGAATTGGTTCATAGCAGTCCATAATTATATATAGCCCCCATATAAACCGATCCCTAGAGTTGACCTCCGGTGCCTTGGAAAAATAAAATTCATCCGATCTGGTTGAAATTTGGTACGTGGTGGTAGTATATGGTCTATAACAACTATGCCAAAAGTGGTCCATATCAGTCCATAATCATATATAGCCCCCATATAAACCGATCCCGAAATTTGGTTTTGGAGTATAAATATATATGGTTTTGTATAAATATATTTTTTCCATTAAAAATAAAAAAAAGAATTAAAAATTAATGCAATTTGCAAAACCTTCTCAAAAAAACTTCCATAGAAGTGAAAAAGTCCAACGGCACATGTTCAAATCCCAGCGGGTATGAAGTTTTTTTTTATATTTTTGTTTTCGATCTCAGTTTAAAACCATGCATTGACTAAACTACAAGTGTAGCTTAACCAACAGAGGAAAAGTATGCTTGTCAAATTTATTTGGGCAAAGCCCTATAGACTGCAAGATGGTTGGATGCACAGCTGTTTCGGAATTACCACATTCCTCATCAGCATCTTCTACTTGCAGCAAAACTATCTACCAATTATCAGAATAAATTCGGGTAATTCACTCAACCCAAAGTGAACTGAACTTAAACCTTCCGAAAAAAGGGTTTGATCGTCGGCTACTGCCTAAACAAATTTGCAAGCATATCTCTTTCCTTATTATTTTTGTACCCTCCACCATAGAATGGGGTATATTAACAGTCATTCCGTTTGTAACACATCGAAAAATCGCTCTAAGACCCATAAAGTATATATATTCTGGGTCGTAGTGAAATTCTGAGTCGATCTAAGCATGTCCGTCCGTCCGTCTGTTGAAATCACGCTAGCTTCCACTTTAGGGTATGATATAGTCTGCACCGCCCGACTTTCTACTTTACTCACTTGTTCTTATTAACATTCTAAAGATTTAGTAGAAATGACCAATTTTTTCAAATTGATGTAAGATTTAAATATACGTATATGGGAATATAAACTTTTATATACACATCAAATAGGTGAAGAGTATAATAAAGTCAGTCGTGCCTGACTGTAGACTTCTCTTATTTGTTACACATAAGCAAAAAATTCAAAATTTCCGACAATAACCCTATGGAACGGAAAGTTGTATATTGCATTGCACTTCATCCTCAACACTTCGGACAATTTGAGCATTGTTGAATTGTATGATTGTGTTAGCGGAAATACCTAAGTAGCTTACATTTATATCACTCTCCTAAAAAGTGAAAAAACAACAACGGAACGGAATAAATTCACATACAATCAGGCAAAATGGAGCCGAATTACATGTTGGTATACATGTTGAAACCCCCCCTCGTTTGGTTTTACTATTTTCCATGTTAGCAAGTTGCAAACATTTAGCCGCAATAAACACAAGTTACCACAGAATGTGGCCACCTTGTTGCTTCAATTGTTCCACCACCAATTTAATGCAATTTTGCATTTGTTACAATGATAACTCCCCAAAAAATGGAAGAAAAACACAAGTAATCTGTTAAAAAAATTACTAAAAAGGTATATGTGTATCAACTATGTCCAAAAGTGCATTACTTGAAATCAAGAACTTGACAATTCTTTGAAAATTTGAAGTTTCACTTGCAAATGATTTTTGTTTATTTGATTTCTTTTTGGGGTTAGAGTTTTGATTTTTTTTGCTGACATTCTTCTGTAGAGATTTCAAGCTAGGACTATTAGAAAAATTAAAATCAACTTTTAATTTTATTTCTTCAGAGACAAGAGACTGTAATTTTTATTAGATTATTTTGTAACCAATATAGGATGATTGGACTTTCTTAAGTTTCAAGAAGAACCTTCTTGAACTTCAAAAAATGTAATGTTTATCTAATTAGGGTCAAATCTGGTATTTGGTGTAAATGAAAATCCATAGGATCTCGGTAAAAATTGGCAGTTGACCCAAAACATTATTTTATAGCACATCGATATATGCTATATTAGGATTTTTGTATTGAAATGTAAAAAGTAATTACTCCCAAGACAAGAGACTGTAATTTGTATTAGATTATTTTGTAACCAATATAGGATGATTGGACTTTCTTAGGTTTCAAGAAGAACCTTCTTGAGCTTCAAAAAAATTTTATGTTTATCTAATTAGGGTCAAATCTGATATTTGGTGTAAATGAAAATCCATAGGATCTCGGTAAAAATTGGAAGTTGACCCAAAACATTATTTTATAGCACATCGAGATATGCTATATTAGGATTTTTGTATTGAAATGTAAAAAGTAATTACACCCTCCATCAAGTATACTAACTTTGTCACTCCGTAGATAAAGCATTAAATGTTGGTCAATATGGCACCATAAAGTATCACAGTACAAAAATTGTACGTTGTTCCACAAACACTTCTTGTTAAAACCATCCCGGGAACCTCCATCAATTTGTGTCTACACACAAAAAATTTTTTTCTGATTCAATCACGAAATTAATTGATCCAATTAATTTTTTAATTGAAATGTCTTCAATCACAGAAATAATAGTATCAATTAAAAAATTAATTGAAGGTCAATTAAAAATTAATTGATCCAATTAAAAAATTAATTGATACTATTAATTTTTGTGATTGATTTTTGTTTCAATTAAAAAATTTGTTGATTCAATTAAATTTTTAATTGAATATTTTTTAAAACTCAATTAAAATTTTAATTGGAAAATTTTTCGTGAATTTTTTTTCTGTGTAGGTGTAGAGGATGACATCAATTTTGTATTAAATTGATGTCTACTTAGACCAGTATAGGTCAATTGTAATTCCTCTTTCCATCTTCTTCCTTCCGATGCGGTCCCCTTTGGAATAGTCCCAGAACTTACACCTGCTCGTTTTCTTTAAAAGAAATCTTAGAACAACCAACCAGAGGCCCTGATGAATGTAAATATGTTCCTTAAGCTGCACTCCTGCAGATCAGTGAGAGCCTGAAAGAAAAAGGAGCCCAGTATCTTGTTTCTTCTAAAGGATAAAGCTGGACAATAGCACAGGAAGTGGTACGAGTCCTCTGTACCTTCCGGGTCCAGGCACCATCTACAGATATCATCGTCTTTAAGACCTATTCCTACCATGTGTTTCCCAAGTGTGTTATGTCCTGTTATGATACCAATAAATGGCCTCAATTCCTCTCTGTTCATCGACATCAAAATTTAGCAGAAAAGAAAGTTTTGACTTTAAACTGCCAAATAGAATATTTTCTCAGAGTGGTCTAAAAGAACGTCATCGAAAGTGGAATAAAATTTGATAAGGGATCCCGGGATGCTCTTAAAAAGAAATGTTGGTGGAACAAGTTCCAATTTTTTTTTGTGCTGGGTGTATATACATATATTCTTAGTCGTGTTGACATTCTGTGTCCGTCTGTTAACATCATGCTAACTTCCGAAAGAAACAAGCTATCGGCTTGGAAATTGGCAAAATAGTTGCTATTGATATAGGTCGGACGTATGACGCGGGTATTTGTCTTTTAGCTACCATGCACAATAAATAAAAATTAAATATATTACTTAAATTACCTATACATTTTTATATCCACCACCATACAATGGTGATGGGGGAATAATAAGTTTGCCATTCCGTTTGTAACACATCGAAATAACGGTTTACCACTATATAAGATATATATATTTTCTTGGTCGGGGAGAAATTCTAAGACAATATAACAATGTCCGTCTGTCTGGATGTCTGTTGTATTCACGCTACAACCTTCAATAATCATGGTATGTTGCTTAATTTTTGCACAAACTCGTCTCCAAGCAGGTCAAGTTCAAAGATGGGCTATATAGGTCCATGTTTCGACATAGCCCCCATATAAACCGATCCCCCAATTTGACTTCTTGAAGGCATAGATGGCACGATTTTCAATCACTATACCTAACCTTCATGCGACCCGGTTGAGACTTGCACGGATGAAAAAGACTGTTTTTCATATGTTTGGCTATAAACATTATATGTTTGGAACACAAATTTTTAAACACAATATTTTTGAGTGCAAGCATATAATGTTCATAAACTAGCATAACATGTTTGGGACATATTATGTTTGGGACATAAAATGTTTGTAAATATAATATGCTTGGATGCAAACATATATTAATTTAGAAATAGCCTATAAACATATATGTGTTTAGTAGCTTGGAGCGCTATTTAACAGGGAGCGATATTGAATTAAGTTGGTGGTTGTTGCTTGTTATTACAAAATTAACATTTTATTTTTCCTTGGGCAATTGATCAGCTACTTCTTTGATCCTTACAAACTGTGTGGTCCGCTGTTCGAATCTCCGTCCGGCAAAAGGTAAAATTAAAATAAAAAAATCATAAAATTGAATAATTTCTTCTACAATGTTTGTATTACAGAAAAAGGTGCTAAGAACTAAAAAATCTCGTGGAAGTGAGAAAGATGTGGGGGAATATACAATTGGGCAGAAACAAAATTTTGAGCATTCAGGTCGAAAACCTATGTTGTTAGCACCTATATTACCTGTTTATTTTCATAATTCATTATGATTGTAAATATATAAATAAATAAATAAAATTTTGAGCACAATATTGTTTAGGAGAATTTTTTAAGCATTTAATATTTTTGGGTGCAAAATGCTTCCAAACATATTATATGGTCACATAATAACATATTGTTTTTTGGAAGACATCGTTATTGAATTTGGATGCAAAAATACAAAATGTTTGGAACTTAGACTACCCAAACATATACTGTTTAGACCAATATGCTTTCAAACATATTATATATTGGTAGAGATCAAACATATAAATGTTTGGGCAATACCCAAAAATGTATATGCTTGAAGCAAAATATGTTTGAGAGTATATGTTACAGAAGCGATTTTTTGTGAGGGTGTGAGTGCGATGTTAATATATGCCCTCCAATTAGCTCCGGAAATCAAATCTGGAGATCGATTTATATAAGAGCTACATATATGTTAATTATGACCGATGCGAACCATTTTTTGCATGGTTGTTAGAGACCATAGACTTACACTGCGTACCAATTTTCAACCGTTTAGGATTTAATTTGCTCTTCCAAGATGCTTCGCGGTGCAATGGTTATAATGTCCGCCTTGCATACATAGGGTCGTGGGTTCAATCCTAGTTTTGACCGAACACCAAAACGTTTCGTAGGGGTCGGATTATATGGGGACTATACGTAAAAGTGGTCCTACTGCAATACCATCTGATCTACATCAATACCAAACCTCTGCAACGAATACACAAGCAATTCAAGCACACGCCACACAATTCGAGTAGTAATTTCATTGTCCATTTCTCAAACGAGTAAAATATAAAGCTTGCAAATTGTGAAACAGAACAAAGAGAACCCAATAAAGCAAGCACCAAACAGTGTTCTGAAGTATTCGAATGTAATCGGAATTCCAATGTCATTCGTTTTATAATTTCCATTGCTTTGTAGAAGAAGTTCTTTCGTTCTCTCAACAATAAGAGCCTTCATTCACTGACTTATGCCATTCAACTGATCGACGATTGTGTTAGTTTTTTCTGTTGATAGTTACTTCGTGTTGCATACGAAGTTTCGTCTTTGCTAAAACAAAATATTCTATCTTCACTAAAAATGTTATGTTTTACTCTTATCGTACACTGAAAAAATATTTACGTGATATTAAAGAGCGTAAATTTTAGGATGCGAAATTTGCAAAATATTAAGGACAAATTTCTTTAAAATAATGAAATTTTAATTAAAACAAAGTTTTTAATCTTAGCTTAAAATTTTTTTTTTTGTTAAATTTAGGAGACAAATTTTGTAAATTTGCGTCCCTCCGTTAAAGTAGCTTGTCTTTAAAATAAAGCTAATCTTCCTTAAAGTAAATAAACACATTTTGATTTAAACAAATTATCCTTAAATTAACTGAAATATTTAAACTTTAGATTTGAGATAAAAACGCTTCAAATATAGGCTAAGTCTTATTTTGAAGATTTAACGTCTTTGGTTTAAAGTTTTTTGGAATTAAGAAAGCACATTTTGAAGTATCCGTTATAATTTGGATTTTTAAACAGGCATTTGTTTGTACGTGAGTACGCTTATTAATAAACCGCGAAAAGAGAATGAAAATTTTATAAATGAGATCTGTATCCTAATTGTAAATTTATTGGTGCTAGATTTAAAGCCAGATATGTCGCTAAAAAATGTCTTTATTTTAAAGAAGCCGCATCTTTGGCTCGGAATCAATATCAAAATCCTGAAGGGAAGGTCAAAATTTTTGGATCCAAGTGAACTTTTTTTTGAGTGTAACGATTACAATAAAACCAAAATATTGAGAAGAACTGCACAACGATTCCTTTTGAATGTGATGGCCCTACAATGCTTGTCATTGTAATCGCTTTAAAGTGTTTCTTTTCTATTCAGTAATCGAAGAATTCGAAGGATTCGTGGAGTGTATTGCCTTCACTAGAACATCGATTAGTTCGCATAGGCTTGTGCAGGCCTTTGATCAATAACAACTACTTGTGTGGAGCTTCAAGCCGAAAGCTTGTTTCGTTCGGAAGTTAGCGTGATTTCAACAGACGGACGGACGGACATCGCTAGATCGACTCAGATTTTCACCACGATTCAGAATAACATACTTATTTACAAACGGAATTACAAAGTTAATGAAATTTCCAACCAGGGTACAAGGAATTTTCCTGAACAAAGATTCCCCACAACCAACATACATTCAATAGTTTTTGCGTTACGAAATATTTTACTAACATTTTGGTTCTACAGCCCTCTGCTGCTGGATGTTTAATTTCAACTGTAGATTCTTTCATTGTTTGTTCTATGAATAAATTTCCAACGATTCTCTGTATAGTCCCTGGATAATTGAAATACGAAATTTGCCAAGCACTCAATCCCTAATCGTATCGTATGCATTTGCAATTTCAACGCTTTGTTGCTTATTTTTTCGTTAACCAAAAAATTACACCAATTGTTGGTTTGCAATTGCACGCGATCTTTGGCCAATATGTCGGCAGCGTTATATTTTTGTAGAGTTAAGGGTGGAGGTGGAGAGATTTGATTTGAAATTCAATGGTGTTTCATGCAATTTTCAACTCGAGTTCCTGGCAAGTGCAATTTGTGTGCGGCTATGTGTGTGTATTCAGTGCAAGGTCCTTGGATAAATACAAGAAAATTCCATTATACACATGAGAAGGTGGAACAGGAAGAGCACCAATTCACTCGTATGTGGCTCTGTTTTTCATTAGGACATTTGCATATTTATGAATGCAATTTAGCTGAGTGGATTTTACTTATAACAGTAAGCACATATACTTACAAGCACCACGCACACACACACATATACACACACCCTCACTCTCCTATTTAGCCGTGTTCTATGCCGTTGGTCAACAGGTTATTGTGGCTTGTATGTTAACAATTTACTCTACATTTATAAGCTTCCCGTCAGAAAATGCAAATCTTTCGATTCGTAATAAAACCAAATGCAGAGCTAATGTGAATCTCTGATTGCTTTTGTGAATAAAATTCGTGTTTAAAATACAGGTGAATGTATATCTGCGTCCATACGGAAATTTCTATGATATATATGTATATTTAAATGCTTAAGAGTATTATAGGTTAAGAACAACAATTTCGATGATAATTATTTATAAATAACTGAAAAGTTACTATATCAAGAAAAACAAGTTTGGTACTCTATGGTCAAATCAAAACATCATTTTCAACTATATAAAGTACTATCCGAACACAGCCTGCTTCGGTGTGCCTTCTTGATTAGCTTTTATATTTAAAGAATATAATATAATAAGTATATATTTTCGTAAGCTCAGCCAGGCCGAATCTTATGTACTCTCCACCATGGATTGCGTAGAAAATTCTACTAAAGACAATCCTCCACATTTGAAGTACTTGGGTTGTGGTAGCACTTGCCGATGGCAAGGTATCTTAAATCTTTTTAACATTGTCTTCTAAATTATAATTTGTTCCACATGGAGTCTATGTTAAATAAGAAAGTAAGATTAAATTCCAATTTAAGCCAATTCAGTTCTTGATATGTTTATATAAAGGAATGAAAAAATATCGGACCGAATCTTATGTACCCTCCACCATGGATTGAGTAGAATCTTCTATTAAAGTAGTCTGGTGACCGGCACTTCACCAGCCAACAAGTTTAGATAAAGTTCAGCGTATGGCGTGCTTGTGTATCTGAGGCGCATTCAGTAAGACAGTATGTCATGGCATTAGATGTCATGCTGCATCTAATGCCGTTAGACATTTTGGCCAAACAGTCAGCTGCAACAACGGCTTTGCGGTTGCGCGAGCTATCGCTGTGGTCGGAAAAAAGTTACGGTCACAGTTCGGTCCTCAAAATAATGTCAGATGTGCCTAAAGTAGTGAATTACACTTTGGCGAGTCCACTTTTCGACAAAAAGTTTAAGACTCTAATCCCCAACAGTGAGGCGTGACGGCTCCAAACTGGATGGACAATTGGGTTTCGGAGTATATTCTAATGATCTGGAACTTCGAATAGCGAAAAGATTACCTGATCACTGTAGTGTTTTTCAGGCTGAAATATTAGCAATAAGAGAGGTGGCGAATTGGCTGAGAGGTAATGTTCCAAAAAATGTGGCCATTAATATATACTCAGACAGTCAACCTACAATAAAATCCTTGGACTCTGTGTTGCTCAACTCGAAAACGCCATCGACTGCCGCAAATCTCTCAATGAGATGGCTGAGCAGTACAATATTCATCTAATATGGGTGCCTGGCCATAGGAACATACCGGGGAACACCTCTTGTGTGCGTGTCCTGCATTTTGTGCAAGCAACTTTTAGGAGCATATAGCTTCAGATTACTGGCGGATCTGGAAAACGTTAACTTAAGCAGTCTGCTAATGTTTTTGGAACAATCTAGTTGGTTCAACAAAGACAAATAATCAAGAAGGTTCAGCGGTTAAAACTAGAAGTGCCCATATGTAATAGGTACTTTTAGTTAATGTGGTATCATAATCGACTGAATAGTCTAAGTGAGCCTGAGTCTTAATCGGGCTGCCACTTTAACCTAACCTAACCTATTAAAGGCTGTAATCCACAATCGAATTACTTGGGTTGTGGTAGAACTTGCCGATGGCAAGGTATCTTTAATATTCTTAACATCGTCTTCCAAATTGAAAGTTAGGGGTATATGTTAGGCAAACAACAGTTCTTGAATGGGAGGAGGGGTATAAACCAATTTTTGCGCGGTGTATATAAGGGCTATATATAATTATGGACCGATATTAACCAATCTGGGGATCGGTACAAAATTTTAATCGAATCGGATGAAATTTGCTCTTCCACGAGGCTCCTGAGGTGAAATCTGGGTATCGGTTTATATGAGGCTATATATAATTTTGGACCGATATGGATCAATTATTGCATGAATGTTAGGGACCGTATACTAACGCCACCTACCAAATTTCAACTGGATTGGATGAAATTTGCTCCTTCAAGATGGTCCGCAAAATCTGGGGATCGGTTTATATGGGGTCTATATAATTATAGACCGATATGGACCAATTAATGTATGAATGTTGGGGACCATATACTTACACGACGTACGGATACAATTTTTTTCTCTAAGATGCTCCGAAAGCCAAATCTGGGGATCCGTTTATACGGGGGCTATGCCCATTTGCAATACCATCCGACATAGCGGAAAATCGGAAAACTGTAAATTAGAGTCGGCGCCGTCTATATTATACCCTTAACAACTGTGTAGACCAAAGTATTTAGTACACTGAACAGTGAACCCTCCAGGAAGAAAACATTTGGTCGATTTTAGAAAATTTTGAATATTTTTAGAAAATTTTAACTAAACAGTATTACAAACGCTGGCCGCCGATATCACAAAAATAAGTTAATATTTTTCGACAAATTGAAGAAAATTTATTAGACATAATTAATTTTTTTTCACTTTTTAAAGAAAATTTTGTAGTTTGAAAGAAAAAATTGGTGTTAAAAATTGCAAGAATGTCCTTAGTGACATCGGAAGTTCATGATTAATGCATTTGTAGTAAAATTTACAAATTTAAAGAAATAATGAACTATTTTGTTAGATATATGAATTTTAGTAAATCTTTATGCTTAATTGTGTATATTTTTTACCGTTTTTTAGTTCATTTAACCAAAGTACGCAAAAAATTATTAGAGTAAATGAAACTTTCTCCAAACATAATAATTCCATGAACTAAAATAAAGTTAAATTGGCTTTAGTGAAATAGAGAGTTCACTTTTTTTGAGTGTACCATCTCAAATCCATTAAAATTGGGAGGGGGCTACATACGGGTTAATATTGTATGCAGGGTTGTGGAGTCGTGCCAATTTTGCTCGACTCCGATTCCGATTCCAGCATTTCTTATTAGCCTCGACTCCGTAGTCGACTCCAAGTAGTGTACCTAAATCTTAAAATTTTAACAGTATTCCAATTGTAATTTTAAGGTTTAGTGTTCCAAAACTAGACCGATATAAGTATTCTAGTTTGCAATATGTGTTTATATGTCCAAAAGAACTCTAATTTTAATTTTTGATATGTTACGACTCGACGACAAATCTTAGCATTTTAGGGATGTAAAAATCTCTACATTTTAATGTCAGCCCAAAATATTTTTTTGCTCGACTCCGGCAGGCATGTCGAGTTCGAAGATGGGTCATACAGTATATACATTTGAATTCCACACATATAATTTGTACACCGAAACATAAGAAACACAGTCAATGTTAAGAAGTTTTAAGATAACTTGCCATCGGCAAGTGCTACAATAACCCAAGTAATTCGATTGTGGATCACAAAATTGATCCATATCAATCTATAATTATATATAGCGACCACACAAACCGATCCAAAGATTCTACCTACGGATGCTCTTAGAACAGTAAATTTCATCCGATTCGCTTACAATTTGGTGCGCGGTGTTGGTATATACCATCTAACCGCCATACAAAAATTGGTCCATATCAGTCTATAATTGTGTATAGCCCCCATATAAACCGGTTCCCAGATTTGATCATACGATCCAAATTTCCAATTTGGTACGTGATGATAATACATGATTTACAACAACCGTACGAAAATTGGTCAATATTGCAATAAAATCGCTACGAGGGCGGATCGGAAACTTTTTAGCCTATCAATGAAAGAGAATAGTTAGTTTTTCAAAAATATTTTTATTTTTCAATATAATCTCTTCAATACACTTAGTCCAACGCTTTTCTAGCAATTATTCAAATTAAAAGGTTTTTCTCAAGGTCGTCAAAATAGTGCATCTTCATTTGAGGTAAAACGTTTGCCAGAAAGGATTTTTTTAGATTTGGGAACAAGTAAAAGTCACTGGGAGCTAAATCTGGAGAATAAGGTGGGTGGTCAAGCAACTCGTACTTTAATTCGTTGATTTTAGCCATTGTTAAAACACTCTTGTGCGCTGGTGCGTTGTCTTGATGCAAATTTATTTTTTTGCGTCTTAAGCCAGGACGTTTTTCTCGAATTTGTACATTTAATTGATCCAAAAGGCTGCAATACTATTTTGAATTTATTGATTTACCCTTTTGCAGATAGTCAATCAATAAATACATTTGAAGTCCCAAAAAACCGTTGCCATAACCTTACCAGCCGATTGAATTGTTGTTGCCTTCTTTGGGGAACTTCCTCCAGCTTCAGTCCTTGCTTGGATTTTCTTTTGTCTCTGGAGTATAGTGGTGGATCCATGTATCATCAACAGTTATGAAACGACGCTTAAAATCCATTTTAATTCGCTTAAAACGATCCAAACAAGCTTGAGAAATGTTCATTCTTATGCGTTTTTTGATTGCATATGAAGGAGCACTTTCACCTAACACATTCACCATATCGTTATGAATTTCTTGTCCCGATAAACCTTTCTTATGTAAATATTTAATGACAGCACGCATTTTTAATTTTTCCATTGCACTTAACTTTCTATACCCTCCACCATAGGATGCTCTAAGACCCCATAAAGTATATATATATATATATATATATATATATATATATATATATATATATATATATATATATATATATATATATATATATATATATATATATATATATATATATATATATATATATATATATATATATATATATATATATATATATATATATATATATATATATATATATATATATATATATATATATATATATATATATATATATATATATATATATATATACTTTATGGGGTCTTAGAGCAATATCTCGATGTGTTACAAACGGAATGACAAAGTTAATATACCCCCATCCTATGGTGGAGGGTATAGAAAGTTAAGTGCTTTGGAACCTTCCATCTCTGTTATGAACACATGTTCAATTTTGTTTCGATCTGGCAACTCCTTCATATAGAAACAGGTGTTCAAAAAAGACTCATCCGCCATTTTTTAACAATGGAAAAATTAGAAATGCGTGCTGTCATTAAATATTTACATAAGAAAGGTTTATCGGGACAAGAAATTCATAACGATATGGTGAATGTGTTAGGTGAAAGTGCTCCTTCATATGCAATCAAAAAACGCATAAGAATGAACATTTCTCAAGCTTGTTTGGATCGTTTTAAGCGAATTAAAATGGATTTTAAGCGTCGTTTCATAACTGTTGATGATACATGGATCCACCACTATACTCCAGAGACAAAAGAAAATCCAAGCAAGGACTGAAGCTGGAGGAAGTTCCCCAAAGAAGGCAACAACAATTCAATCGGCTGGTAAGGTTATGGCAATCACTTCCGAACGAAACAAGCTATCGACTAGAAACTTGGCACAAATAGTTGTTATTGGTGTAGGTCGGATGGTATTGCAAAAGGTCCATATCGGTCCACCA